>NC_056739.1:1473997636-1474030136 GCF_019279795.1 Protopterus annectens
AGTCTAAACTAACTATATTTTAAGTATTAAATAAATATTGTAACAGACATAAAATAATTGGAATAGGGATCTTTAGAAAAGGGTAGGTGCAAATTACATAGAACAAATGGAAACTGGGGAACAATACATGCAAAATAATGTAATGATTAATGTTTCGGAGAAGGAGTGAGTTTGAAGGGAAGGCAGGAATTGAGCAATTTATGTAATGGTGGATTGATAATAGTTGTACAAATGAATACACAATATATATATATATATATATATATATAATGTTTGTATCTGGGAGCATGTTAATATGGTTTGTTTTCTTTTACATAAATGTATGACCGTGTATGTCTTAAGTGATAATTCAATAAAAGTGTTAAAAGCAAAGCAGAAATATAACAAAAAACTATGAAGCAGAGCACAAAAGCATCACTGCAAACCTACAAAGTCCATAGCACCACTTTTCAACATGGCACATCTTGACAAAATCACCCAGTGACTAAAAATTATACTATGATCAAATATGCATACCTTGAACACATTCACCTATAACATTTTTTGACCAAATGTCTGATGCCCATATTTGTACGTACATATATGTATTTATGACTCATATGAGCATGTATACTTAATGCATTTTTGCATTTATCCTTGGCTGTTGTGACCTGATCCATGCCTGAAAAGGATATAGAAAAGACCAGTTTGCTTACTCAGTTATCAAATAAATGAAAGGTCTTGAGTTTAGTCCTCTCATTGTCTATGTGGTGCTGCATAATATCTATGGTGTTCTCCCTGTGTCTGAGGGGGATTTTCCGGGTACACCAGTTTTCTCAGCTTTTTCCCATCTATCCAAAATGAACAGGGTGTCTGGCTACTGTAAAATGATCTATAATTAGCTAGGTGTTGTGCATGTATGTATTTATAATATATATATATATATATATATATATATATATATATATATATATATATATATATATATATATATATATATATATATATATATATATATATAAAACAAAACACCAGCTAGCCAAGAACAAAACACTCAATACACGAAACTCCTGGAGGCAACAGCTTGGGACCTGAAGAACATTGAAAGAAAACACCATGACAAACTTTTTAGCTCTTTCGTTCCACTTTAATCACCAGGAACTTCATCAGAAAATAATACAACAATGCTGAATGTGTTTAACTATCCCTCTCTTCCTATATCATCCAGTCATGTTCAACAAATTAATGATGACATCATCAAATGAATCACACAATACAATAAAGTAAGAAAACAAAACTGCCACTTTGCACATAAGACACTGAAGAAATTATAGTATTTTATACTTCTATAAACTTTTAATATTAATATGTTCATTCAGTCCAAGTGTTTTATCAGCCCTAATTAAAATCTGCCACCTTAACTCTTGAGTTTCCAGCAATGTATTACAGCCATTGGTCAACTGAAATAAATCTATTTGTTCCAAAACCGAAAAATGGAACTTGCTAAACCCATCACACACCAATCTATGTTTACAGAAAGCTTTTAACTTATTCTTGTCTTTAATTGCTTTCAGATGTTCTCGAACTCAGATTTTTTAAGTGGTCTTACACTTTTACCTATATAAAAATAGTGTCGGGTGCTGCACACACTAATATATGCAATACTTTACTATTACAATTGTAATACCCTCTAACTTCAAAAACGTTATCTAAATGCGGAAAATGCACTATGTTGGTACTGCTAATATACCTGCACTGTTTGCATGGCCTGCAGGGAAAAAAGTACCATCCCTTGTGAAATATAGTTTAACATTACATTGTAGATGAAATTCTAACATCGTCTTAAAATTGGTAGGTTTTTTAATGACAAAGTATGGCTTATTTCCAAAAATACTAGTTGTCGTATTTTACTTCAATGTTCTTCAGGACCCGAGCTGTTGCCTCCTGGAGATTCATATATATATATATATATATATATATATATATATATATATATATATAGAGAGAGAGAGAGAGAGAGAGAGCGAGAGAGAGAGAGAGGGAGAGAGAGATATATATATTTTTTCATTCCTTACCCATATAGTCTTGTGTTTCTTCAATTATTTTTTCTAAAATTTCTGAATACTAATCTCTCATACTGACTTGCTACTCGGTCTTAGGTTTATCAGCCATTCTTCTCTAAAATTCTTACCGTAAGTTTCACCTCTGTTTCAGACCTGCTACTCAGTAAAGAGGACCCAGAAATGAGACTGCACCAGCATATTCCAGTTTAATTTTCTTTCCATAAGTGCAGACATGGAAACCTGAAATCTTTTTTTGGCTCACCATTTGGACAAGTTAGAGTAACTCCTTTGGTGCAAGACTGAAGTGTGATACATTAATGATCAACAGTCTAAAGTAGATCACAAATGTGAGATTTAGGTGGGTTCTATTAAAGACAGAGATTCCAGCATTTTGGAGAATTCTTAGTCTGAGGTAGAGGTCTTGGAGTTAATATAAGTAAAGTCATGGGTGTGGAGGGCATGTATCCCCTGACATGGGTTCAGGGAGACTGTAATGATTTATGTTTTGGAGGTGTGAGTTTGAAGGGGGACAGGAATTGAGCAATTTATGTAATGCCTGATTGATGATAGCTGTACAAAAGAACACATGATGTATAATGTTTGTATCTGGGAACATGTTAACATAGTTTGTCTTCTTTTATATAAATGTATGACTACGTATGTCTTACGTGATAATTCAATAAAGGTGTTAAAAGCAAAGCATATGACTGCATGTCATTACATTGTCCTCATAAAAAACAGCTTAACATTTTAGCATTCCTTGAATTTTGATTGTTGTGCCATTTCTTGATCATTTGTGATTATACTTGTGAGTGTCATTCCCATAAGGTAACCATCTGAAATGTGACCCCATAGAGCGAGTCCCAAAACAGGAAGACTGAATGGCAGAAAAAAACATGTACTAAATCCAAGATGGATGTTTCCGCAGAATATTCCATTTTCTCTGAGGAATGGCAATCTCTGAGTTAGTATATATAAACTTGTTTTTTTTTTGTTTTTTTTTGAGGGGGACTTCCTCCCCACCTGCAAAGTCAAAGTTTGAAGGAGAAGACAGATGTTCAAGATTTGCTCTTCTCCTGTCTTTTCAATCTTTTTTTTCTGATTGACTACACTTGACATTTTAAGTGCTGACATTTCAGTAGGGAGCACTCACATAATAGTCACATTTAAGTCATGGAGCCTCACCATTTATTACAGTGTTATAGCACATCTAGCCTGCAAATATATGCTTCCTCTTTAAGAGCAGTACCCCTGCATGTCTTCCTCTTTCTACCCCTGCTCCAGTATTTACCTTGTCATATTTATGTTGATAAGGTTATCCCAAGAATAGCGACACTTATTTTGCACATATGAGCATCCTGGTGCATACATTCCACACAAAACTTAGGACTAATACTGCTTTTTCTCCTGGATCACAGCGCATTTCCCATAATCCATTGTTTGCTATCCATGAAATAAAAATCAGGCAGCTCTCACTGGTTGTACGCTCCTATACAACTGGGTACCACTGGTAAACAAGCTGGTTATACTCTACTGCATCTGCTCCCAAACATATCAAATTCTGCCACTTCATGCAGATTTCTTATTGAGTTGCACACAAAATGCAATCTTTACAGTGCTGCCCAGCTTCAGTCATAGTTAACAGTTACCGTGAAATCAGATAGATGGTCAAAGTACGTTGATAACTACAGTGCAAAACCAATGCACCATTCCTCAGTCTTTGAATCTTTAAATAAAAATAAAGTATAAAATAATAATGCTGTAGTTAAGCCACCAGTTGGATGAATTATTTTACTGAAGTCAAATCGCACTCTGTATAAACTTTGTTCCACTATCAAAGCACAGCAATTCAGATCTGTGAAAACTAGTCATGGGTTTACTTGATGTGCTGTTGCAATTTTATTATTTTTAAGCGGCATTTTGTGAAATATCACTTTTCAGGTATGAAGTTATTTCGTTTAAATAAAAATACTTCTTTAGGATACAAAATAAAAATCAACAAAATGACAGTTCTTTCATCTAGTAAAATGGTTCACACATGCAATATTATCAACAGATCTTATTTCATTTTTAAAGAGCCTGTTTCTCCCCTTTCAGTTCCTTAACCACAGCTCAAACAGATCATAGCTAAATGTGTGAAGGATCCAATTTACTTGCAGTATCTGCACTGAACCCCCCAACCATTAAAATATGAAATGACAAGGCTGAAGTACACTTTTATACTGCACAGATATGCAGTGACAGCCAAACGGCCACTACTTGCCACTAAGATGTTTAGATGTTGAAAATCCTGCTCTGTCCTTTGTGTGACTAAGTTGTTCTGGCATCTGGAGTCAGGTTAGCCATACAAGCTTAGTGTACACACCTTTTCCCAGCCCAAAAAAATAGTATGATTGTCAAAAGAATTGTTGTTTATATTGGGTGCTGAACCTCAACTGCCCTAGTCTGAATGCAAAGAAGCTGATTGCATTTATCAAAGAATTTGGGTTATTTTACTAAAATCTCACCATGCAATTGTAAATGAAAGTAATATAAAGCATGTTTCCAAGGTTTTCTTTTTTGGGTTCCCCATAACCATAGGTTATTTCTGCCCCTCCACCCATTTGGCTGTAGTTCTCTTGGATGCCAGATGCCTTCTCGTTCTTAAGTATAAAGACTAAATTGCATTATGTAGTATGGATAGAGCATTTAGAAGGACTTAGGCTCTTTCATGCCCCAGCACACATGTGAGAGGGCGTAGTTATTGAAATCCTTTGGACTGCAGAAATCATAGATGAGGTATGAGGCATTGGAAAGTGAAGACCGTAGCACTGCCAATTTTCATGGCTACTGTTATTTCATGAATACAAATAACCCCAAAACCACTTAGAACTTAATATGATTTGAGCCTGACACTAGGAAGAGACTTCTCAGGTCAATGACATCTCTGTCACTAATTATAACCAGTCATGTTCTCCATTACAACTGGACTGTTTCATTTTTTTTTTATGAGGCTGAGCTTGATGGTACTGAAGGCATGTAAGTAATGTGCTAAAACTGACAGAAATGCTGTATAGGTATTCGGTCCAGAAATATCACTCCCTGTATTTTAGAAACCAGTATCCTGTGCAGATTTGTATGGCTTCCTAGGCACATCCCTGTTAACTGACAACCTCAGTTTCAGAATTACTAGTCAACAAATCCACCACTTTTACTACCCATTTTTCAGCAACTCATGAGCAGATATCAGCTCCTAAACATATTTAAATTACTGAATTTCACAGAGAGTAAACTGTCCATGTAGTTACTCTTGACTGTTAAAAACAATGTTATAATTTTTATGCAAAAAAAACATGCTTCTATATAATAGTTCTATTTAAACATAAGTTTGGCTTCAGTCAGCATACAGCACTGAAAAAGTGCCTTTTGACATAAATGTCTTTGAACTGCATGCAAATTGTTATGATGGGAGGAATATGTCTGGGACTTTATTTTATTTGCATGGTAATTAAGTGTGAGAAATATATCAGAACAATATGTAGCAGTCTTTAGGTGTGGAACATGCCACTTCTCTAATGAAAGACAATGTGAGTCATCTACAACAGGACCAAGAACTGACAAGATTATAATGAATGTCTTGGGTTCTGTTTTTGGAAAGGGTATGTTATGTTCATGGAAACATTATACTCTGGCTCAACCATCTTCAAAACTAACAACATAATAATGTGGAATGTGCTGCTGCAGTTTAAATAGACATGTTTCTCTCCTAAATGCAGCATGGTGCTTTTTGCAGAGGACTGCATAAAACTGATAGTTATTATGTGGCTCATTAGCCCCAAATGAAAACAGACTCTGTATATCATAACCACAGTGCACAGGGAGAACATGGCAATGTGTGGTCAAAGAATAGTGGCAGTTCAAAGAACAAGACAAATACTGTTTCCAGTATGTCAGCAAATTGGGTAGATTAAATATGAGTAACCAGATCCTGAAAAACTATGGGCAAATTTGAAAGGTGAACAAGTGGAATAAAAAAATGTAATCATCTTTAACTCTGAATTGTCAGGCTACCGTTACTGCAGAACTAATACCCATAGGTTCATAGGTGTTTATTAGGCTAACAACTTAGGGTTTATATTAGAACATTGAATATTTAACAGTTCGAATCACTAAAGGTCGACCTTTAGTGATCGAACTGTTAAAACATCGAATGTTCAGAAAAAAATAAAAATTACAACAAAAAAAAACTAAACGGTGTAGGCAGGGGGGGCAAGCCATCCTGCTCCCACACCGCCCCGCTACTTAAATATACCAATTCTGAGACTGCACTACATTGAAGTAAATGGAAATCTCCCCTTACGGAGATTTCTGTTTACTTGTTTGTTGTTCTGCAGTTTCGCTATTCTCATGTTGACAATGTCAGAGTCGACATTGTCGGCTTTCGAGAATTTAATATAGACCCAACAACTTAAAGGGCCTAGCCATACATCCCAAATCTCTGACAAGTTCTGATGACCTTGATATGTGTAAGAAGGGGCTTGGGAGATGAAACTTTTACAAGCAGGGGTCTGGGAGGTGAACCATTTACAGGTTACCTGTGTCCATTAGACACAGGTTACAAACCAGGGATGAATTTCCTGTTCCCCATCCAATTGTCGAAGGTATACTTGAATTGGGTTAGGGAGGAACTCTGCTTCACATGGATGGGGAAACTGTTCCAGAGATGGGGTTGTCCCTGGGATACAAACTTTTCTCTCTAGCAGGTCCTATTTATATCACAGGCAAGGTTCAAGACCTTAGAATGGATTATTCTGGTGCTGTTTCTTTTACTGATATGCAGAAGGTCCATCAATGTGGGGTCTGACAATTCCCTGTATGCCAGGCATAGCTCTCCCCCTCAAAAGCCTGTAGAAGACAGAATACAAGGATAGGGCCTTGAAGTGGTCTGCATAGGACATTTTCCTATGCCCTGTATTCTTTTAGTGAGAAACTTTTGTGGACATTCTGATTGTTGGACATGTGTAGTCAGGTACATATCAAAGGGGACAGTGTGCTCAGTGATAGGTCTGATGAATGCCGAATACAGTGGAACAATGACTTTCTTGGCCTTAGATGCCTTTGTTTATAAGCTGTGCAACACAGGATGATTTTCTCACTACTGTAGACACGTGATAGTCAAAGGCTAGATTACTGTCTATGTGTGTCCCTAAGTCCTCGACTACTGGGTCAACTCTTAAGGGGTGGGTTGAAAATATGATTGTTATCATAGAGCTTTAGCCCATGAAGATCTGTGATTACAATTCTATCTTCTTTGTGCCAGTCCACTATTTTGTTTGGTAGACATGAGCCCTCAACATTGATATAGAAGGAGTACCCACAAAAGGGAGACAACAGCCTCACCCTCAATGCTGTCCAACCACCCACTAGATTAACTATTTATTTATTAAACATTTGTGATTAGTGATCTATTCCAGTTAACATCTATAACATATGTAACTAACCAATGTCCACTTCAGTGTACTTTTTGACTGCAGAATGTTAACTCGTTACATCCAAGTGATGCCTCCAGGTGCATCTGCAGTTAACTCCTACTGATGCCTCTAGGCATCAATTATTGATTGTCCATATTTGCATCAATAATTCCAAAACCATGCTATGGGCAAGGTTTTAAACGATTGCATGTTAAAACTTACACAATGGTAAACTCAACTGCATTAATATTTGACCTCTGTCTTGTGCAGATAATGATATATTAAGTGCTGTTTTTATGATATTAATTTATATAGATATAATTTTCACATTTTTCTAAATATCTCAACAACCAAGTAACACAGACAAAACTCCTTAGCCTCACATAAAAGCCCTCAGCTCGATGAATAAAATGCTGCTGACAGTATGTCTGTAACTTGAGTGAGTGCTGAGCTATTGTAAGTTGTTTACAAAATATTACAAACATAATAGTTACTGTGCTGCTTACTGTGACTTATAAAATTCAGTTTAAGACCTAGAACCTAAAGAATATGACCGCTATAAAAGTAGTTTATGCTGAAGGGTTTCCCATTTATACTTCTTTCATAATCCTTATGGTTCCAGATATATGAACATTTGTTTGAAATGTGAGGGCATAATTTGATTCTATCAAAAGGCTTAGGCTCCACCCACTGGAAGTTATGGTGCAAATTTCCTGAGCTGTATTGGAGTGAATGAGTTAATTTGTTGTGTGCCAGGTTGTTTTGCAGGGTCTTTCAATGAGTTTTTTGGAAGTTTGGTAAGTAAATGTAAAAGATTATAACCATGGCCTTTGAATTGGCAGAGGCAGTCTTCAGGGCTTACATACTGGTTAGAAGATGGCTGCACAGTAAGTACTAAGCCTGAATGTAGTCCATAAGAGAAGAGTTTCTGAAACTGGACAGTGAAGTACAGTGTGTTAGTATGACAGCACCGTATGACATAGCCAAGACTGAAAAACAGATTGCCCAGAATTCATCTGCTTTACTGTTGACAGGTCCATTATTGTCAGGGTAAAGCAGAATTAAACATCGTCTTGAGGATGGTTTTTACTTTTCATCAGAAATGAAGGATCTTTCTCATAATAATTCTTCATTGGATGACTTCTACAACTAGAGAAAACCCACAAATCTAGAAATTGTGATTATTACCACTCTGTGTCTTGTCAAGTACCTCAGGGTGAATTGCCAGTGAAACAGCTGATGTGATCTACTGTGATACAGATCACTGATGCATCACTAGGCATGGCATCATAAGGTTAGTGAGATTCATTTGTTTCAGAGGAGTGGCTTTTCAGGTTACATTTTGAGCTTGTGCATCCTGTAACCCTTACACATTTCACTTCTGGCATCTTAATGACTTCAACATGTAATGACATTTGTTCCAAGTCTAAGAACAAGAGTAGATCCAAAACACTATGGTGGCACCTTCTGCTGCCCCACCAAGACTTTCTAGAGGCAGTTGACATAATCTCAAGCCATGCTGAAAGTGATCACAGTCACTCTGTGGGCCGAACTTCCTGGGCAGTATCCTTCACTGATTTCTTCAATTCATCACTGGAATTCTTGGAATTTTGTTTTCTTAGGAGGAATCACAGGACTTAGCTGACCAGCATTTGGCCAAATCTCTTTTATTCATTCGATCCACCTCATGGAGAATTTAACCAATATAAGTATCTAACTTTTGATGACCTGTTCATGAAGGCTGATGTGGTGATTGGGTTCCAGGACTCCACAGTGCAGACAATAATTCACAATACATGGTAGAGTACTTGAACATCAGCCAAAGATAGTTCCCGCTATCATCTGCACTTGAATTAGTCTGGAGATCACCAGATAAGCTCCCATCAATGGCTCATTAGTCAGATAAGTACCTGTCACCTGTCAGGTACTTCTCAAGTCACCACCCTACAATATCTCCTGTTATAACCATTGCTATTCACAGTATGCAGTATCAGCCCCACCTACAAATAGATCTGCTTCAAGATAAAGAATCCAAATGCTTGGATTTGTGAGGTAGAAAAGTTTGTGCTACCTTAGCCTTTCACATCTACACTGCTAAATAAAATGTACACCTCATCAAAAACCGTAACTATCTCCAAAAGAACTAGAAAACTTGAATAGAGAGTCTCCCTGAGTCTAAGACAAAGTATAAACTGCTCCAGATCCTTAACTGCAATTAAGTCTACATGCATTGATTGAGTAAAGTTTAACATTACATTCTGTCAGATCAGAATCATCAATATATGGAGGAGACACATGCAGATGTGTATCTTAGTGTTGCCAACAATGAGCATGAATGTGCAGAATGCCTCATTTGGTGGCATCAACTTGTCCAGAAGGCAAATTAAAGAACCTGTGATGAATCTTAACAGAGAGATTATGAGGGATCCACTTTTTTAATTCTAGGAAGCCATTCCTCTCAGCACTTCCCAAAATATATAAAAGAAAGGTGAAGCACCATTATAAATCTAGTGGCTTGCTTAAAGGCATACCTCCCAGACAGAGACAAAAGATATTGGTTACTACTGCCAAATGTGTGTGATGTAGCTTCTGGAGCAGGGTGGATACAACTTTTCTTCAGGTCTGACATTTCAGGGTCTTAGTAGTCTGTCCATTTCCTCTGCTTGTTTAAGCTTCTGTTTGTACCACTAAGTCCATATATTTTGTACTCCAAGATCCTGCAACTGTGAGGGATGGATTCATCACCCAAAGACTCCCTATGCTGTGGAACAAAATCCCGGTACATGTGAGGCAGAGCACCTCGCTGGCCTTGTTCAAGAGAAATCTTGACCAATGGATGGGAGATCGCAGATATACCCCAGGGATTACCTCAGTGTCACTGCTCGACAGAGGCACAGCAAAATAATGGGTATAGTTCCCCATACTAAAGGGGTGGCATAAGCCACAAAACGATGGGCTAGGCTTGTAAATGCCCTCGGGCAGATAGCCTAGTATGAACCTATGAACCTATGAAGATACAGCTTGGGCTAGATTAGGTGCCTGGGAGCAGATGTCATGAGTTCTTTTGGTGGCAAGAAAGTCAGCTTTCAAAGTAAGTTTTGCTTTTAAATTGAAATTATTTGTTATCTGAGGAGGATCCAAAAATTCTGACCCATTTCCTATGAGCCTAACTTGGTTTTGGAGTATTTATTACCCATCAAAAGTTTGGTTGCAACATTTCTCATTCAGATTTCATCATTCATTAGTCTCCATTCTTCATAATACTGTTCATGGCAAATTGTTAGCACAGTTTTGGATTTATTCAAAATCTTCTTGTGAAGGCTATTTCACATTATGGTCATCCTGACAAATATTTATTTTATTAAAGAAACAAGTCTGAAATAATTGCACAGCAAATTAAATGTCAGTGATAATGCTTGCAGATTAAGACCTCTTATAAATGAATTAAAGTAACACGCATAAAAGTGACAAGATACTTAACCAGCGGAATGCAGTTTTGCTGATTGGAATTTTTGGTTATTGTTTTACAAGTACTGAGTAATTAGTCAGATATCTGTATTTGGGCATCAAGCTTCTAATCCCCTAAAAGTCTATGTTTCTGAACTTTTTTTGCTGGCAATAGAAATGCATCCATTGTTCATGACAGCACAGCTGCCACCGACACGCCTGTCAAAAGACTTCTTACATGGATCTAGTTGGCCTATTAATTAAAGTAACAGGTAAATAACGAAGAAATAACATTGAGCTAATAAAATGAATGAACAGCTTTTAATGCAGTTAACAAAACTATAAATGTAATCTGAATATAAAATAGCGAGCAGAATGTCATATGGCATTTCAAATGTGAAAAATTTCCTAATAGAGCAAACACACAATTCCAACAATTCTTAAGAAGAAGCAAATTAAAGTATTTACATCCTGGATCACTATGCCTATCAGCATCTGCTCTTGCAAAAAAGTCCCTAATATCAGTCACCTGATATATGGCCATTTATGGGGAAAATGGTATTGGGTTGGTAAACTCAGTCAGTGCCACAATACCCAAGCCCATGCCTCAGTTTATTATTTTCAGCAGACTTCAATCCTATGTACAATTTCTGTGCGCGCATATGCTTCCCTTTTCTTTATCATTGGGTATAATTGTTTCCTTGATACATCCCTCACTTGTAGGAAATTCAGAATATGTTTAGTTTAAATGTAGCTCTCATTTAACTTTGGACAGAGGTGTCAGTAAGACTTGCTTTTGCCAGTTAAAGATAAATTAAAAAAATATATATATATGCCTGTCAAGATACATCAACCAGTGGACTGATGTTTTATTTAAAATTATATTACAGTAACTTCAAATACAGCTACATTTTCCTCTTCCTGTGGTGTTCCTGAGACTAACCTCTTTTCATTAAATGAGAGAAGGATTTGATCATTAAAGGAAGTGCCAACTGGATATGCCAACTGCATCAAATATATTTTTACAATATAGTAGGACTAGGACTAATGCTTGTCTTAAAGCTGAAACACCAGGCATGCCTTCACAATATGCAGAATGCAAACACTGCAGGGTTTGGAAGGGTAAATTAATTTACTGACCTACTCCTATGAAATCAGAAGTAGCAACCACGGCTGATAAGCATGTCGAGCAGTCTTCTTTCACCAAGATACAAGGCTTTTCAGTAAAAGTGCTTTCTGGTCAGAAAAGCTAAGTCATTGCATTTGAATACTTCAATGTTCTCTTTTTGTGTGTACTGGGTCTTTTATGCTATAGTGATTTTATACTCTGACTTTCCCACCAGTGGCTGGATGCAGGGGGCACCTTCAGGGCACACTGTTCCTGGCTTGTGACTGGCTAGTGTCTGGTATGTGGGTGGTAAGGTACCTGGCAGAAGAATATAGGCCACATTCAGTGTGATGCAGAGAATTAGAATCACCTGGAGGGCATCCAAATGTTCACTAGGCACATAACATTGTGAGTTGTTAGATGTCCACTGGTAGTCCATATGGCTGCATCACCACCCAAGGGGGATGGGGTTAGGGCCATTCACACACACACACTCACACACATGCATGCAAAAAAATGTTATAGCCAAGAAGCTTGTGAAAACACAAACTTCTCAAACGTTGCCCAGATTACAATCTCTCTCAATGTTTCCCATCCCAGGCAATGTAAGGGAAAGGTTCGCTACCCCTAGGGAGCAAATGCTCATTATTCTGATGGGAATAGGGTCAATGGTTGGCTGGCAGTGGGAGGGAGGGGAAAATAAACTCTTGTAAACATTACTCATTGTATTTTTTGATATTAAATATGATTTGTTTAGTTCCTGGAGTTCCTTATTTAGCTTCTAGTTATTAGTTGTTTGGTTCCTTATTTAGCTTCTGGTTATTAGTTGTTTGGACTGAGATGCTGCCACTAGTTTTGTCAAATTTGTAACATGGCAAGATGATATAGCCTGGAATTTGTGATATGTGATTTGGATCTTAAACCATCTAGCAGTAATGGTACAGATATCAGCATTTTCCAAAGACAGGAATGTATCACACTCATCCATTTCATTGTTGAGTCTTCTGCCATTTAATAAAACCATGTTCTTATCCTGTGTATCTTTCTTTTTTGTCTTAGAATAATTTATAGAGGTATAAAAAGGCATAAAGGAGATAGAAAACTTCCTTTTCAGTGTTTATACTCCCCAGAGAATAAGATGAAGCCTTTGAGTGCAAAGCATTTCAGCTGGTTGGCTAGCACACTCAACTGCCAGCCACCAAATCCTTTGTTTGTGATACTTTGCCACTGGCCATTAATTGAATGTCAAACATTTTGCCATGATAGTTAGGTAACATATATATTAATAATATAATAATAGGGTTTTGCTAAGGAGATGTGTTTTCCCAGCTTCTGATCAGAAATTCAAGACTTGCTAATGTGATTCCCAGCACATCAAAAAATAACTGTGATTCAAAACAGAGAATTGTGAATCTTGATGTTATCCCTTTAAAGCATTTTCTCTATTGGACTTTTCCCCCTGCACCCCCCATACCTTGTTACATATAATTACTAACCTCAAAATCATTATACATCGGAGAAAGGGGAGTTGTCCATGATACCACAAACTCAGATTTAGTGAATATCTCCTTTATTCGCACCCCTAGTTATGCAATTCCAAAAATCTCAGCTTTGGTCCTCACACTTTCAACAGACACATGTTTTTCAATTACTTACTAAGATGGTTGGTAATCATACCATATCCTGTTGCATTTCAAAGAGGGACGATCTTCTTAAATTAATCACTTCAAAATGAACAATGACCATTTCATGCTTATATTTAATTTTTTTATCCTAGTGGAAATGTCCTTAATTTTAGCTTGATGCAGGTATGACATTGGCACATTCTCCTTACAAAGTGGCTTTCAGTTTGTCTGTTTTACACACAATGGAGTCACCAATTGCTAATATGTTCTTAGGGTTGCCCTGTGACAGTTTCTACCTTTCCGACTTTCCAGTTTGGCTTTAGTGTTAAACCAAGGTATTTTCTTGCTATTGACTGCACCTACTGCCACAGTATGATGACTTATAGTATTTATTTTACTGCTGTCAGTTGGAGGTCTGTGTAATATGTTATGTATGTGATGTACTGATCCTCTAATAACCTCTTGGGATACAGCCAAGGCTTTTGTTGGTCTACTCTTTAGAACCTCTGTATATGTAGTGGTAGGTATTTGTGTGTTTTTGAAACTTAATTCTTTTGGTTATTTCTTATATGTCTAGAAAGTCTTGACTAGGACACTATATTGAGCTTTTCTAGAGCTAACAGTTTTATGAGATATTTTATTATATTTCATGTTTAATTTTATCTCATCTTTATTCTGTCAAGACCTATCTTCATCTTTTTTTCATATTTCCTTTTAATTTTAACTGTATCTCTAACAATTCTTTGTTCCATTCTTTTAGTTTGTTTGTACCATGAAATTGTTTTTCCATAAATAAATGCTTTGAATGAGTCACAAATCATTGCTTGATTAGATCTAGTGGTTTCATTAAATAATAAAAAAAACTTTATCTCTTCCAATAACCACTTTTTATAATCATTCATTTTGGTGATATATGATGGAATTTACAAATGTAAGGTTTTTAAAATTAATTTATATTTTTAAAATGAAAGCATTGTGATCTGAGGAAGGACAGGGTGTTATATTAAAGCTAGTTATTTTACACGTAATATTTTGAGAAATTAACAATTTATTAATTCTTGTTTGGGTATTATAATTAAAAGCATAACGAGTGAAATTTAAAGAGTTTTTATCTTTGAAGATAAATGCGTCTTTTAAATTAAAAGTATCCTTCCATTCTTTGAGTGATTTTGCTAAAGGAAGTAATTTAAATTTTCTTCTTGAATTAGATTGTGTCATCTAATATACAATTAAAATCAACACCTAGTATTAAAATACCTTTATATTTTTTTAATAAAATTTAGATTTTTTTTTGCTATTCTGACTCCTATTCCTTGAAACCAGTATAAGTTTACAAAAGTCTAAATCCTGTCACTACATTTTATAATAATCTTTGTAAATAAACCCTGTTCATCTTCATGTTTAAACAAAATTTGGGGCATTTGTGTGTGTGTGTGTGTGTGTGTGTGTGTGTGTGTGTGTGTGTGTGTGTGTGTGTGTGTGTGTGTGTGTGTGTATATATATATATATATATATATATATATATATATATATATATATATATATATATATATATATATATATAATACAGCAGTCTTCAGCCAAGTCTTTAACTTAGAGAAATGACAGTAAATTTTATTTCTATATATGAGTGGGTTATACAAATGTCATAGTCCTTGTATTTAGAGGTGTTAATAACTTTTATAATAAATTTGCCACTCAAAACAAAACAAGTCATCAAAGTAAATGCATAATAGAATTAAAAAGAAGTTTGCATCCTATTTATGACAAATATGTTATTTGCAGTTGCATTTATTTAATATTACTAAAGAGAATTAAGGTGTCAAACATCTTTCATAGAGTAGAAATTGTTGTATTCATCCTAATGATTAATAGGGACACTTTATCTCACCTCCATACTAACACTTTTCATGTTTTAATGTATCTTCATTTAGCTTTCAGTAGCCTCTCATGTATAAAGGCCCTTTAATTAAATTTTAGGAAAACTTAACTGTTTTAATGTGTATATCTCATTGAACCACGGCCTTCAGGGCTATAATGTGGTTTCATTAGGAGAAGCAGGGTCAGATATAACTACATTAGAATCTTTGTATCTTGATCTTTTTATTATCAAGTAATTGTGTTGTTCAGTTTTTGTGGCAAAGAAAGATTAGCCCTGATTATGAGTTAAACTACAGACTACACTCTGCTTTCCTGACTAAAATTCCACTGAGGAATTTCCAACCCTGAAAGCAGAACAAGAAGACTTTGAGCATTCATCAAAGAAGTATGTTTACAAAATGAAACAATATCAAATATTTATAATTTGTTAGTAAATGCATAAATTACTGAATAATCTCGATATAAAAATTCCTTCTTGAAGTGCAATTTGCCTTTTGTAATTCATATGCAACACTTAAGGTTCTGGCAGTAGTAACAGTTGCCTTAAGTATGGGATTATAATTTTATTTTGACTATAGGCTCTGATAAAAGGAGAACCTTAGTATGTCTTTTACTACACAGAATATATAACCCAATTCATACTTTTATTTATAACTCTTATTAATAAGAAAGTATATATTCTGTCTATATATCTCCTCTTATAGGATTGATGCAAAGATCAATAAAGCAAATATAAGTAAATGTGAGTGAAAATGTTAAGGCCATAATGGTGAAATATTGTTGTGTAGATACATGTCTTTGAAAAATTATATGGTGCTCTAGACACTCAGCTGGGTCGCTATTGAAAAAAATATTTGGATCTCTGCTTACTGCTGCTTACTGCTTGCTCTTACTGTGGGATTTGAAGTCTTCTTAAGACACTCAGTCTTGCTGGCTGGATTCTGCTAAAATTCAAAGTCTAGTTATATTTGCATTCACAGTCTGTCACATACAGAAACTTGCAGAATATACACTGATGAAAGAATATACTTTGCAGCACCTGTCTTTAAGAGCAGCAACCAATAACTTTTATAATAAACCAAACTGGACAAACGTTGCAGCTTAAAAGTACTGTTCCAACTTTACTTCTCATATAGTACAGATGATGTGAGAGATATAACATTTACCTCAGGACTTGTGTCCCTACCATACCTCTAACATAACTAGATTTAATACAGACTTTTTATACATATTTTAGTTAAACACACACCCTCTTGGTTTTGGAAAGATACTGCCTTGATGACGCAAATGCTAACACATCTGTTCTTGTGCAAATGCTGATAAGTAAACTGTCTTCAAGGAAATGCCTTGTGGATTAGAAAAGCACATTTTTAAACTTTCTTAGAAAAACATGTCTTGTTGTCATTTCTTTAAAGAAAGCAAATTACATTCTTGTCATGTCTGTAAGAAGTTCAGCTTTCTTGATGTGTGTGTAATACACTCATAAGCAAGTTCCTTATTTTTTTAAGCCACAGTCATTTAGTATGGTTGCTGATCACATATTACTAAACTCTGTTTCTGCATTTAAGCAAGATTTTTCTTTCAGCATATTTACAACATAATTAATTTCAACCTTAAATTCATAATATCTAACAGTCTTCATAGAACATGATTTGCTACACTATAAATTTGTAAGATGTAGATCCATACAGGCACTTTGTTGTTAAATTACTGAATCTCTGTACAAGGATTTTAACAGTAAGGCTTTTAAAGAAAATAGTATATAACTGATTAACCGATGCCCTCTAGTGTTAAATCTTAAAGCAGCAATATAATTGGTTATTTTGTTTCCTGGAAGAAACTTTATTATCTCTAAACCAACATCTCCCTTAAAAAGTTTAAAAGAAAAAAAACAAATGTGTGATATCAACAAGAGGACATCAGTTGTGTCTGCTTATTTGAACTGTTTCTTTCTGAAATTGGTGTGCCTTGTTGCTGTAGCATAGACCAGATTCAGGCCTGCTGAATCTGGCTTTGTTAGTATAACTTGAACACTGATCCAGGCCATCTTTTTTTGGAGATGGTCCCCTGTACCCTAGTAGCAGGAGTGTTCAGTTCGAACTTGTCTGATTGAAGACTGCTGGAACAGGGCTCAGTTTTGAGCTTTTTTTCTGGTTAATTGAGTAACTTGTTTAAATCAGTTTGTTCGTTTTCTATTGTTTTATTACTAGGGGGCATTGACTACAACTCTGATCTGCGATATATAACAATAAGTATCCTTTTCTGTGCATTTAAAGTGTTTTTTTTTGCTTGTATCTGCTTTATTTTCTGAAAAAAAAAAACTAAAAAAACAAACAAACAAAAAAATATACTTGTTTCCCGCCTTTCTAAGCTACTATAGTCCAGTTTTCAGGTTAGTGCTGAATTCAGGGCTGTGTTACTAATCTGTGTTTGCCCATACCTTACTTGGATAGAAGGAAGTTTCTCTGTTCACCTGTGAAAGAGGGGAGCTTTGAGCAGTCTATCCCTGGAGGAGTGGTTTCAGCCCAGAAATGAGCAGTTTATTGGCCATTTTGGGCTAATTTCTATCTCTTTCATTTCCCTGCTATAAATACCACATTTGCCCAGTTTTGCATGCCATGCAGTGCTGGTTAGCTGGGGTAAAACTATTCCCGGCTCCACAAAGTCTCCTCTTCAATTTTTCCCTTGGAAGTAGACAAACTTTCAAATTAAGCACTCAAGCCATTCATTTCTCAGCCCGGTACTTGCTCAAAACTCATAGCAAGCACTTATAAACCCTAGCACTAGACCCTCCTGTACTGTACAGAAGGACAAGGCTCTCTATTCAACCTTACCAGCCATCCAGTAAAACAGTTCACTGTACCTATCCAGGGATGTCCAAAGGGCAGTTTTAGGTGTACTCTCTGGTCCAACTGGAGAATCTGGGCATTTTGAGGCAATGTTACAACTGCCTCGTGTACACAGATGACCCTTTCCTCCTACCACCAAACACTAATACATGTGAGAGTTGCAATTATACAGCAAAGCTGGAGGCTAAGCTCTCTCAACCCAAGACTGGATCTGACAGTTAAGAGGAGAAGGGAAATACTTGCATCACACCATCAGTCTCACACAGACCCATTAAACCAGCATCGGCAAAAAACATACATAAATACATGAAAACATACTCGGAGGCTCTAAATAAAAATCTGCAAAACCAACAGTGACCTCCAAAGCAAACATCCAAGCAAACTCCACCCCCCAACACAAAGCATGAAACACATACTTCACAAAACCAGTGTGCCATGCAATCACAGCTCTTAAGGCAAAATAACGTACTCAGCATACTAGTAATAGGTGACTCTATAGTCAGGCACACTGACGTCCCACTCACTAGGCTGAATAAGGAGAAGGTTACTGTTAGCTGCCTGTCGGGTGCCAGGATCCACCACATAACACAAGCACTCAAGTCACTCCAGAACAAGTACAAATATGACTCTGTCATTGTCCATGTTGGTGTGAATGACCTGAGCCATACCTCCCTGGACTACATGAAAAGAGACATGGAAGAGCTCTCTGATCACATAGTCCAAGCCGGTATGACCCTGACCCTGAGTAGCATCCTGCTCTCACCAAGAATGATACCATGGTATAAAGAAAAAAATTCTCGATTTCAACAATTGGCTAAGTTTCTGGTGTCATTCAAAAGGGATCCAGTATCTGTCTGCCTGGGATGACATGCTCGACAAGCCATGTTGCTTCACTAGAGATGGCTTGCACCTGTCACCCTTAAGCTTTTGAATACTGGCCAAGGCTCTTGCCACCCCCATAATGCCTTTTTTAGGAAAGGCTCAAAAGACAAACCCACTGCTGTAAATAGCACAAGTAACAAAAAACTGAGGGTAATGCTACTCAGTGCCAGAAGTCTAAACCTCAAAATGCATGCACTCGAGGCACTCCTCAGTATGGAGAAAATCGATATATGTGCAGTAACAGAAACCTGGTTTAAGGCTACAGAGAGCATCCCAGCACTACCAGGCTACAACTCATACCATACATTTCAGCCGCAGAACCCAAATCGAAATACAAAAGGTGGGGGCATATCCATATTCATCAAGGATACCCACACCTCCGGGTTAGTGGCACAGCACGATGCTTCAGAGATCATCCACATGCAACTAACAATTGGCAAAACTGCAATTCAAATTGTAGCTTGCTACAGATCACCCACTGTGTCCCAGGATCCCTATTCCGCATTTCTGGCAACACTGGGAAAGATAAATGTCCTACCAAACACCCTAATACTGGGTGATTTCAATTACCCAAACATTAGCTGGGAGAACTACTCAAGTACTAACTCCCTTGCCCAACATTTCCTAGAATTTATAAACTCAAACACCCTGGTTCAACTGGTCAACACTCCCACCAGAGGTGACAACATATTGGACCTGGTCACCACCAATATGGGCGACTGGTGTTCCACACCGGAGGACATCCCCTTGCTAGTTAGATCTGACCATAAACAAATCACTTTGGATATCCACATTCCGCCCCCACCCCCTGGAAAAGGAAACCACCGTGAAAAACTTTTCAAAAGCAAACTTCACGTTACTTAAGGCTGTGGTGGAAAGTTTCAAAGCCCCCATGCTGAAGGATAATGCTGTCTAAGCTGCAAAATCCTTTACTAATGCATTCTACGGACACCTACAAGAATGCATGGATTGTGCCATCCAAAGCAAAACCAAGACTCACACCTCCAAAAAAAGGAAACTAGTCTGGTGGACTCCTGCTATAAACAAGCTATACAATAGAAGGAGGAAACTAGTACAAAAAAGAGTAAAATCCCAAGAAGGTAAGACATCCCTGATCAGTATCAGCAAAAAACTACGATCCCTCATGAAATCATCCAAAGCGAGCTTCAAAAGAAAAATTACCAAGGACTCCAAAGATAACCACAAGGCATTCTTTAACTATGTCAAGAATCTAAGTGGCAATGCTCAGATCTGCTCGGAGTTGGTGTAGAATGGCACAAAATACACTGAACCAACTGATATTGCCAACATCCTGGCAGACAGGTTCAGCACAAACTTCACCCCCCCTCTCACCCCAAAAGGGCCCATAACCATACCAGAAGAATGTAGAGTCCCTGAAATCACAGACACTGAGGTTAAAACAGCCCTCTACAAAGCCAAAAACACAGCATCAATGGGACCGGATGGTGTCCCAGGCTGCATCCTACACAAGCTCAAAGACGAACTAACTCCTCACCTAAACATACTGTTCAAACTCAGTCTCTCCACAGGCTACATACCCATAGGGTGGCGCACAGCAATAGTTATTCCGCTCCACAAAGGTGGAGCCACAAAAGACCCCGGGAACTAACGCCCTATAAGCTTGACTAGCTTGGTCTGCAAGGCTATGGAGTGCATCATCATGGAACTCATTAACAGATATATTGGGAACCTCCAAACACTGGACCCTACCCAGTTCAGCTTTGCTAAGTGCAGATCATGCCTCCTTCTTTGAGACAGTTATCAAGGCTATAGACGAGGGAAAGGTTGTCACACAGCCTACTTAGACCTCGGAAAGGCCTTCAACACCATTCCCCATTCTGGTATTATAGACAAGCTCACCAGCCTGAACATAAACCTCTACATCACAAGATGGGTTGCCAACTGGCTCATGGACAGAACCCACATGGTGAGAGTTGCGGGAGCTAGGTCCAACTCTAAACAAGTTACAAGTGGTGTTCCCCAGGCCTCAGTCCTAGGACCCCTCCTGTTCGGCATATACTTCACAGCGGTACAGGCAAGCACAGGAGGACTATGGCTGACCAAGTTTGCAGATGACTGCAAACTAGGGGATATAATTGACTCTCCAGCTGACACAGACATCCTCCAAAAGGTCTCACTGAGACGGATACCTGGTGTCAAAATCATGACCTCAAGCTAAATGCCAAAAAGTGCATAGTCATCCCCTTTGGAAAAAACAAAGTACCCACAAACTACCACATAGGTGGTAGTCCCCTAAATACAGAAGATGTAATAAGGGCTCTGGGGACCCAGGTAGATAGTAATCTCACCTTTGATAATCACATTGCCAAAGTGGTTAGAAAATCCTTCTACGTGGCCCACCTAATCACAAAAGGGTTCACATCCAGATCAAAAGAGGTCATTGTGCCCCTCTACTCATCACTCATCAGACCCATCATAGAGTACAACACCCCATTTGGGATGTACCTTACAAGACACCTGCAACAGCTAGAAAGACCACAGAAGTACCTCACCAAGAGGATCACTGGCCTCAAACAGATGCCCTATGCAGCTCGACTGAAGAAACTCCAGCTGTACTCGGTTGCAGACCGCCTACTCAGAGGTGATCGCTGCCTGACATACAAGGCCTTGTCCAACCCAGAATTGATGGACATGCTCCACCTAAATAAAACCTTATCCTCTCATGCCACACGCTCTAGGGATCTAAACCTCATCACAACAATAAATAGGATGTGCTGGAGGGATAGATTCCTGTCCCAGAGACTTCCCATGCTTTGAAACAAGATTCCAATCTACATTAGGCAGAGCTCCTCACTAACTCTCTTCAAAAGAAACCTTGACTAGTGGATGGAAAACAGAAAGTTTACCCCAGGAATCACTTCAGTGGCTCTGCTGGACAGAGGCACAGGGAACTAATCTAAGGGGGCGGCGAAAGCCAGCACATTTTGGCTAGGCTTATAAATGCCTTCGGGCAGATAGCCTAGTACCTACCTATGAACCTATAATAGTAATATGCCTTTAATATTAAATAATATACAGCAAAGCATTTTCATTAATACTGGACATAACAGCGAGTCCAGACAACAGACGAAAGCAGGGACAATTACACCTTGATAGAACACTGTAAGAGGCCATGAGCCCAGCTCTCATACTAGATAGAAAATAAACTGGAAATTATTGAATATTCAGGAAGTGGAATATAAACAATGAATAGCTATCTAATGTCATTTTTTTAGGAAACAGAATTTTCTCTTCCACTCGTAAGTGGAGACTATATGAAAAGTCATTGTCATTAGGGAATACTATAGAATGGTATCCTACAATTATTTTCCTGCATTTTTGTATAAACAAAGAATTTACACAAGCAGATGCTTTGAAATGTCATTCTTTTTCTTTCCAATATAATGTCATCAAACTGTATCAGTTTATCAGTGTACAAAGGTGAAAGAAAGCCACCGCTAAGAGTATCATAATAAAATACCCATAAGGCATTTTTTCTCCAAATCTTTTGGGTTTCTAATACCATGATGGGAATTCATTCCTAACTCAAAGTAGAATTAAAGTTTTTTTACTATTAAACTCTCCTGATGATATCTAAATACACATTCTAACTTAATACACAATTTTGCAAATGTGAAGATGTGAATATTAGGGGGTCTATATCAGAACATCGAATTATTAAAACTTCGAATGTTCTGATATCAAACACTATTCAGCGAACGCTAAGAAGAGCAAAGCTGCAGAACAGCGAATTCTTTCCTCAGGAAAGAATTTGGTTGGCCGTTTCTGTGGCTTCACTGTTCTTAGCGCTGTGGTGGAAAGTTACGGGTTGGGTTCAGGTAAGTGTGCAATTGTTTGTACGTTAGGGTTAGGGATGGGTTAAGTGAGTTAGGGTTAGGGTGCAAGTTAGGCGTGTATGCGACAGTGACAGACTTTAGGGTTGGGGCGGTTTAAGTCAGTTAGGGTTAGGGCGCGGGTTAGGTGAGTGTGCGATAGTGACGGACCTTAAGGTTAGGGTTTGAGTTAAGGTAAGTGGGTAGATAGTAGTGCATGTTTAGTTTAGTGTAGCGTTAGATGTAGGAATTTAAGTGTATGTGTGTTGTTGCTGTCTGTTTGATGTGTATGTGTTTCGGAGCAGCAAATTTTTTCCATGGGAAAAAATTTGCTGTTCTGAATGTTCGATATTTTTATGTTTAGATGTTTTGGAGCCGATGAAATAGTGTTTGTTATTTTCATCTTTTGATAACGTGATATAAACGCAATATTAGGTAATGCTTGATAGTGCTATAATCCCAATGGTATATTATAGTAAATATGAGAAAATTACCATTTTCAAAAAAATAAATAAATAAAAAATAAAAAATGTTACATAAGGCTTTACTGCAGAATTGGGCTAAGAATTAAGAGTATTACGCAGAGACCATGTGATATACACTCCAGTCCATAAGATGTATCCTGCACACAAAGAGTCACAAAAGGCCATTGCATGACTTGTCTGGCCTGTGGGTGCCAATATCTCCCTCCTCCTACATTATTATCAGCACAGTGTTTCTATGAAACTATGCAGCCAAGCTGATCTGTGTAAAATAATCTGAGCCATGTCACATCAGAAAATGACATCCCATGTTTACTAAAATCTGTCAGCAAATGAAAAATAATAAGCTGGGCCCGCCTTCAAGTGTATATGGACAACTCTTTGCCCCAAAAAGGTGCCACCTGCCTACAATTATAATAGTATTACAGCGTTCATAAATCCCACAATACAATGTATTAATGGTCTGAACAAATCAAGGAATTCACAGCCATAACTACCAACAATCCAAACACTCCTCTGTATAACAAACCAAAATCTGGAACACTCATACAGCCACAACAGGCAAGCAGAGTTTTGCAGCAAATGGGACCACAATCTGTGTGACCTACAAGCACTCATACATGCAGATTCTGCTTCTATTTCACTTGGGCTTCCAGATTCTGGCAAAGGCTCTTGCCACCCCTATAGTGCCCTTTTTAGGCAGTGTTCCAAAGACCAAATTACCACCATAACAGCTACAAACAAAT
The DNA here is from genome assembly GCF_019279795.1 of Protopterus annectens. Lineage (NCBI taxonomy): Eukaryota > Metazoa > Chordata > Ceratodontiformes > Protopteridae > Protopterus > Protopterus annectens. Next base: position 1,474,022,003 of record NC_056739.1, read on the forward strand.
GCAATCTGAGGGTCATGCTGCTCAATGCTAGAAGTCTAAATCTCAAAATGCACTCACTCAACGCACTCCTTAAAATGGAGAACATCAACATTTGTGCTGTAACAGAGACCTGGTTCAAGGCTGTAGCAAGCACCCCTGCCCTACCAGGCTATAACTCACTCCACACCTTTCGGCCCTAGAACTTGGACTGAAGCTCCAAATGTGGTGGTGTTTCCATATTCATAAAGGATGTGCACACCTCCAGACTGGTAACCCAACATAATGCATCAGAGATACTTCAGGTGCAGCTAACATTGGGTAAGACAGAGATTCAGGTCGTAGCCTGCTATAGGTCCCCAACCATGTCCCAAGACTCACACTCCACGTTCCTAAGCACCCTGGAGAATATTAGGGTCCAACCTAACACTGTCATACTGGGTGACTTCAACTACCCCTGAATTAACTGGGAAAGCTATTCATATACCAATGCACTAGCCCAACGTTTCCTGGAATTCATTAATTCCAATGCCCTGGACCAGCTCATTCTTACCCCCACTAGAGGTAGCAACATCCCTGACCTGGTCATTACTAACAAGCGGGACCATTGCTCTACACCAGTAGTCAACTCCTCCCTGGTTAGATCCGACCACAAACTAATCACCTTGGAACCCCCCCCCCCCCGCAAAGGTAACCACCATGAAAAACTTCTCACAAAGCTAACTTTGGGCTCCTAAAAACAGAGGTGGCTAAATTCATGGCACCCATGCAAATGGAGAATAGTTGCATGACCTCTGAATCGTACACCAATGCACTGTACGAGCACTTACACAAATGCATGGATCTTGCCATACCCAATAGAACCAAGACGCTCTCCTCCAAAAAAGGAAACCAATCTGGTGGTCTCCTGCCATAAACAAACTCTACAACAGAAGGAGGAAACTGATGCGGAATAAGGTGAAGTCCCAAGACTGGAAAAACTCCCTTATCTGCCTCAAAAAAAGTTGAGATCCCTCATCAAATCCTCTAACGCTAGCTATGAAAACAGAATTGCAGCAGATAGTAAAGACAATCACAAGGCCTTCTATAGTTATGTAAAGAATCTCCATGGCAATACCCAGATTTGCTCTGAGCTACTGCTCAATGGTACCTCCTATACCAAGCCAACAGATATTGCCAATATACTGGCCGACAGATTCAGTGCCAACTTTACCCCTCCACCCCCAAGGACCAATCACAATACCAGTAGATTGCCAGACACCCAGTATTACTGCTGCACAGGTTAAAACAGCACTGCCCAAGACCAAGAATACAGCTTCTATGGGACCTGACAATATCCCTGGCTGTACTTTACATGAACTACAGAGTGAACTGGCACCTCACCTGCGTGCCCTGTTCAATCACAGCCTCACCTCAGGCTTTGTCCCTACCGAATGGTGCACTGCTACAATCAACCCCCTCCACAAAGGAGGAGTGAATACAGACCCTGTAAACTATCGCCCCATTAGCCTGATGAGTCTGATATGCAAAGCTATGGAATGCATCATCATGGACCTAATAAACAAGGATATAGGGAATCTCCAAACTCTGGATCCCACACAGTTTGGTTTTGTGAAGGGTAGATCATGACTGGTCAACCTGGTCAACTTCTTTGAGTCAGTCACCAGAGCTGTGGATGAAGGCAAAGTGGTTCATACAGCCTACCTTGATCTGGCCAAGGCCTTTGATACCGTTCTCCACTCAGGAATCATAGAAAAACTCACTAAGCTAGGCATCAATCCCTATATCACTAGGTGGGTTGCAAACTGGCTCACAGATAGAACCCACAGTGTGAAAGTAGCTGACTCCAAGTCAGACTGCCGACCAGTCACTAGTGGAGTCCCACAGAGTTCGGTCTTGGGTCCTCTCCTGTTTGGTATCTACTTCTTTGAAGTCCAGGCCAACGCAAAGGGACTCTGGCTGACAAAGTTTGCAGATGATTGCAAGTTGGGAGCTATTATTAACTCCCCAAGTGATGCTGACATCCAACATAAAGGCCTCACTGAGACCAATGACTGGTGTCAGAACCATGGCCTTAAGATCAATGCCAAAAAATGTGTCATCATCCCCTTTGGGAAAAAAACAATTCCCATGAATTACCACATTAATGGAAGTCCACTGACCACAGAAAGCATTATAAGAGATTTGGGAAAACAGGTTGACAGCAACCTCTCTTTTGACCATCACATTGGCACTGTGGTCAGAAAGTCCTTCTATGTGGCACATTTCATTACTAAGGCTTTTGCATCCAGGAAGAAAGAGATCATTGTCTCCCTCTGCTCTAACCTCATTAGGCTAATCATCGAGTACAATGCCCCATTTGGCATGTACCTCACTAGACACCTGCAACAACTGGCTACAAAAGTACCTCACAAAGAGGATCCTAGGCCTTAAACACTTGTCCTATCTGGACAGACTCAAAAAACTCCAAGAAATTAAAACTGGCACCCAGCAGATAACCTTAAACCAAGACAAAGTCAGGTACCACAGAGGAACTCAATACAGCCTTGCAGTTCAAAAAATAAGCTGGTTTAATGGTAGTTTAAAAAGCATAAACACATTTAAAATCATAGCATTTTTATCTTATTCAGTCAGACTTCATCAGATACATAAAGCTTCAGTTAAAACCAGACATATATATCCTCAAAATATTCCACCAATTAAAACCACAACCAATAAAAATTCTCAATTTTCCCAATTAATTATGACCAAGGAGTGACTTTCAAAGCCCCTTATGCATTAAAACATTGAAAGTACATAAAATAAATTACACATTATAAAAGCATAAAGAAACTCTAAAATGTGACAGTATAAAATGGTGATAGCACAAAAAAATAGCATAATAATTCACAGTTTAACATATTTAACTAAATAAAATGTTTGATTCTGTTGAAATTCACTAGTTAATGGAGTGCATGTTAAAACATTAAAATGTATTTCCTCCCTCTAGTGGTTCTTTTGTAAAATGACACAAAGAGGATCCTAGGCCTTAAAGGGACAGTCACAGGGATTTTTTGTTATGATTCAGCCTTTGTTTACATTTCAGGTTTGCCTTTCTAAGCATGCTCACCTTTGGCTGAGGAGGGTGGGGGAAGAGTTCTTGCAGGAAGTTTCCAAGGTATCAGCCAAATTCCATTTCAAATTGCAGTTGTACTGACAACACCTCTCCCTCTGAGCCATTCATTACTTTAATCTGTGCATTTCACACATTGAGAAAAATAGCCTTTCAGGCATTTTATGACTTTGCTGCTGCTACTCTACAAAGCACATCAGTAATGCCAGGCTTTTAAAACATTAGTAAACAGAGTTTTTTGTTTCTTTCATTTCATATTTTATTCTGTGGTGACTGTGAATCCTGGCCAGCTACAACAATTTTATGACATGGCTTCTACCTATAGAAAGCATCTGAGTGAGGCAAACAATAGTGGAAACTATATTTCTCTTTCTTTCATGTTTTACTGTATTCTGAGTTTTGAATACTAGCCTGGTGTAGTGACTTTCTGACCTGCTAGTAATTCCATAGAAACCAAGTATGGAACAGATGTTTGGAGCATTAGTAGACACACTTTTCTGTTCCTCTTTCAGCTTCTAGTTTGATATGTGCTGATTTCTGAATACTACTAGACAAATGCACTATTTTTGTGAGCTTGTACATATGTAGAAGCATGAGTGATGCAAAGTTTAAAAATTAGTATACACTCATCTTTTCCTTTCACTTCATATTTTATTTTTATTGATTTCTAGCTGTTAGACAAATGTACTTCATAGTGTACATGCTACATCTTAGTGAGTTACTGCATTTTATTATGTTTTCAACACTTCTTTCTCTTTTAACCTTACATCTGTATGAATCTGTTTCTAGATCTACTGTTATTATAATATAAACAAATAACTGAAATGATACTGTACAGCTTTTGCCATCATTCTAACAGTTTGCAGTACCTGAGTGTCTTGATTCCTGATTAGTCCTACATGGTAACATTTAAACTGTTTCATTCCAACTTAATCACATGACCTCTCAACCTCTTAGCACAAATATCTGGACAAAGCCTAAAATAATAAGGAACAAATGCCCAAAAATAGAGGCAATTTTTAAATACCACTCTTATAAGCTTAGAAAGTTGCTAGAATAACAGGACTTCTTAGTGTACATTTTCTGAAGGATATGAAGTCTGAAACTCAAATGTGTGTCATTATTTAGTAACTTCAATCCTCACTGATTTCCCAGAAAATCAAAATGTTATGAGGAACAGACCAAAAATATGAGGCACAAATCTGGACATTCAGGGAAAATCTGGACAGTTGTGAGGTATGCAATGGTAGTGATGACAGAGCAAAGTGACAAAGTACAGTTGTATAAAATCTTACCATAACAATTTATTTATTCATATATATATATATATATATATATATATATTTGTTGACCGGGAGTGTCCAACTGGACGTAGATCCATTTTCAGTGGAGGCCCGGGGAGAAAAGCTCCACAGTTAAAATAAACAGACAGTAGTTACATTGGATTACATTATTTATTTATTTATTTATTTATTTATTTGAAGTTTGTTTACCAGGATAATCCATTGGACCGAATGAGCCCATTTTCAATGGAGTCCTGGGGAGAAAAGCTCCAAAGATACAATGTCAAAAAACAAAATGTCAAAATACAAATAAGAATAAAGTCAATTATAATAAGTAGAAAATAACATCTAATTTAAAGTAAAATATAATAGGTAGAACATAACATCTACTGATTAAGTATCACAGTAGTATATGTAAGCAAGAGATAGTATTAAGAAAAACAGGAAATGCAACAGAACTGCAATACAAGAACAACAAATAAGTTTACAATTTTTAATTTCTATATTCAATAGTAAATGTAAGGAAAGAAAGTATTAGTTAAGAATATTAGTTAGTAGGTATGTGCAGATAGCAGTTACATAAGTGGTTGGCTATAGTAGGAGTGTTCCTATAGAAGGGAATGGATTATAGAATAAGGAGTGTGAAGTAGCTGGAGGAATTTATGTAGGGTGGGTACAGGAGCATTCCCAGTGAGAAGATAGGTGTGAATGGAGGAGAGATTTGAAGATAGGAAGGCTGCTGGTAGTACGGATATGTGATGGGAGGGAGTTCCAGAGGCGGGCCAGGGCAAAGGAAAGTAAGAGTTTGCCTGCTGGACGGTTAGGTTTATGGAGTTCGAGTAGGTTCTGAGTGTTGGTTCTAAGGGGTCTATTAGGATGGTGTATGGTGAAGGCTGAGGAGAGAGAGGGGCAAAGTGAGGGCTTAAAGATGAGCTTATGAGCTTGAGTTAGTTGAGTGTAAGAAAGATAGTTTGGGAGCTCTAGCCAATTCAGTTTGTGGAGGGCAGTACAGTGGTGAGAGGAGGATCTATGGCCAGAGGCGAATTTAGCGATTTTGTTGTAGCAGGAAGAAAGTTTTGTTTTGGTAGAGGATTTAAGGTTGGTTAGTAGTGGGGCACCATATAGTAGAGAGGGGATGAGGTATGTGGTAGATAGGAGGAATCTGGTAGAAGGGGAGAGGAAGCGTGAGTGCCGGTAGAACATACCAAGTTTTTGATGTGTTTTTTTAATGTTTGTATGTATATGGGAATCAAATGTGAGCTGATTATCAATGAGAGTTCCTAGCAGTTTGACATTGGAAACAATTTCTAGGGATGTATTATTTTGACTGGTTATGAGGAAAGAGTTTTTGTCAATAGTTATGCTTTTTGATGGTGTGAATAGAATGAGTTTGGTTTTAGATGGATTTAGAGCAAGATGATTATCATGCATCCACTTTTCAGTGGTTGTGAAGGCATCCTGAGTTATTTTTTGAGTGAGGGAATACAGTTTGCAGCACAGATGATGGTAGAGTCGTCAGCGTATTGGACTATTTTAGCATTTGGGATATTGTAGTGAAAGTCATTAATGAAAATATTGAATAATAGTGGACCTAATATGGAGCCTTGAGGTACACCAGTGACAGTGTTGAGGTAAGAGGAGGTGGATTTCTTCCATTTAACAGATTGCTGCCGATTGGAGAGGTAACTAGAAAACCAACTAATGCAAGAGGGGGAAAGATGTAGGTTAGAGAGTTTGTTGAGTAGCAGGGAGTGGGAGATGGTGTCGAAGGCTTTAGAAAGGTCTAGGAGGAGAGTAGAGACAATATAGTTGGAGTCTCTGGCTTTATTTACAGTTTCAAGGAAGGAGAGAAGAGCAGTAGTAGTGCTATGACCGGGTCGAAATCCATGTTGTGTTGGAGTTAATAGGTGATTATTGGTGAGGTAAGGTAGCAGTTGTATGTGTATGCACTTTTCTAGTAGTTTAGAGATGGGGGATAAGATGGCAATTGGTCTGAAGTTGGAAATGGCATTGTTGTTACCTCCTTTGTGGAGGGGAATGATGTAAGCTTTTTCCCAGATTTGGGGTACATAACTTTCTTGGATGGACCGATTTAAAAGTATGCAAATTGGGTAGGCTATGGATTCAGTAGCTGTCTTTAGGAAGAAGGAAGGGATATTGTCGGGGGCGTTAGAGCAAGGTTTTAATTTAAGAAGCAATTTTTATAGTACATATGAGTATGGGTTTGGGGGGAAGAGAGGGTGGTCAGAGGATGAGTGTTCAAGATTGGAAGTGGAAGTAGGAGTCGTAGCTGGAGGAGTCGAGTTATTAGAAAATGAGGATGTTAATTTAGATATGGAATCAATAAAGAAGCTGTTAAATTGGGAGGCGAGATTGGTATCACTAGTATTTTCATCTGGTTGTGGGTTTTCCTTTTGCCAGGGTTGAAGAGGAGGAGATACTATTCCAGAACTTTTTTGGGTTAGTCTTATGATTATTTTGGAGGGTAATATAGTAGGATCTGCGGTCAGAATTGATAAGTTTTTTGACTCTGTTGCGGAGTGTTTTGTATTCATTTAGGGAGGCTGGGTTTTTGTCTTTATAGTAGTTTTTTAAGGCTTTATTGAAGGCGCATGGTAGATAAGGTATCTTTTTTTAACCATGGGAGAGTTTTATTCTTGATTCTTTTTATTCTAAGTGGAGCTAAGGAGTCGAGGAGGTTTAGAAATGATATATTAAAATAGGTGACGGCTTCATCTAGGGGTAGTGTATGTAGGGGACTCCAATTGAATTGTTTCAATAATTCAGAGAAGGTGTTTTGGTTGAAATTCTTTAAGGAGCGCACAGAGATGGTGGTATGAGAAAGCTGTGGGGAGGTAGAGTGACGGTGAGCAAAGGTGGGAAAGTGGTCACTGAGAGGGTCAGGGAGTGTACCACTACTTGAGAATAGGTGAGGGTGTGATACCAGAATCCAGTCTAGGGTGCTTCCACAGGAATAGTCTTTGGAAGGTCTGGTTATTGACTCAATTAACTGGTGAAAGTTATAAAGGTTGATATTTTGAGGATTTGTTGGGCATTGGATAGAGGACCAGTTAATGTTAACATCGCCGAGAATGATAACTTCATTGGTAATGTTGGTGGAGAGCCAAGAGAGGATGTCCTCAAGAGTAGCTATGTTATCACCAGGAGGGATGTAGAGGGAGGCTAAGCATATTGTTTTATGCTTGTTAAGATGGAGTAGTGTAAGAAGTAGTTCGGCATTGGCAAATTGGGGAACTGGTTTAGTATAAGAAGTAACTGAGAAAGAGGAGCCATAGAGAAGGGCTACACCTCCTCCTTTTTTGTGTTCTATCTTTCCTGATGATATTAAAATTGGGGGGGGGTTATTTCTGAGTCTTTTATACAGGGTCGTAGCCATGTTTCAGATATTGATAGTATGTCTGGGTTATTGAGGAGAAGCCAGGCATGGAGGTTAGGGATTTTGTTACAAATACTTTGGGCATTTAATGCTGAGAAGGTAATGGTTTTTGTGGATGAAGGTGTGTAAGTAGAGGAATTTGGGGGGGTGTTTGTTGAGGAATTTGAAGGAGATGGACCGGGGTTAGGGTGTATATCACCTGACAATAGAGTGGTTATGACCTGGTGAATACAAAGATAAAGGTAGTTGGAGAGTTTGGTATATGGTTTTAGGGTAGTGTAGTTATCTAGAGTAGTGCAGGAAGCACAAGGATTAATATTTTTGTAGGTGGATACAAGTTTAAAATGGAAGAGTAGTGATTAACAT
>NC_056739.1:1474035136-1474085136 GCF_019279795.1 Protopterus annectens
TAGTGCTCATTCCCGGCGTGAAACCATACTGCTGATCAGTAATCATCACCTCTCTTCTTAACCCAACTTCCACTACTCTTTCCCATAACTTCATGCTGTGACTGATCAGTTTTATCCCTCTGTAGTTACTACAGGTCTGCACATCACCCTTATTCTTAAAAATCAGTACCGGAACACTTTTTCTCCACTCCTCAGGCGTCTTCTCACTTTCCAAGATTTCATTAAGCAATCTTGTCAAAAACTCCACTGCCATTTCTCCAAAACACCTCCATTTTTCCACAAGTATGTCATCTGGGCCAACAGCCTTTCAATTCTTCATCCTCTTCATAGCTATCCTTACTTCCTCCTTGATAATCTGTTGCACTTCCTGATGCACTATCTCCACATCATCCAACTTCTGTCTCTCATTCTCTTCATTCATCGGCCCTTCAGTGTACTCTTTCCATCTTTTCAACACTTTCCTTACTTGTGAGTATGTTTCTCTCACTATCCTTTATCACCCTTACTTGCTGTGCATCTTTCCTAGCTTGGTCCCCCTGTGTAGCCAATCGGTACAGGTCCTTTTTTCCCCTCCTTAGTGTCCAACCTTTCATACAACTCTCCGTATGCCTTATCCTTAGCCTTCGCCACCTCTCTCTTTGCCATGCACCTCATCTCCTTGTACTCCTGTCTACTTTCTTCATCTCTCTGACAATCCCACTTCTTTTTTGCCAACCTCTTTCTCTGTATACTCTCCTGTACTTCATCATTCCACCACCAGGTCTCCTTGTCCTCCTTCCTCTGTCCAGATGTCACACCAAGCACCTTTCTAGCCGTCTCCCTTACTAGATCTGCTGTAGTTACCCAGTTTTCAGTAACTCTTCACTGCCACCCAGTGCCTGTCTTAACTCTTCCCTGAACTCCACCTCACAATCACCCTTTTTCAATTTCCACCATTTGATCCTTGGTGCTGCCCTCACACTCCTCCTTCTCTTCTTGATCACCAGCGTAATCCTACAGACCACCATTCTATACTGCCTAACTACACTTTCTCCTGCCACCACTTTACAGTCTCCAATCTCCTTCAGACTGACCCTCCTGCATAGGATATAATCCACCTGTGTGCATCTTCCTCCACTGTTATATGTCACCCTATGCTCCTCCCTTTTCTTAAAATACGTATTCACCAAAGCCATGTCCAACCTCTTTGCAAAATCCACTACCATCTGACCTTCTGCATTCCTCTCCTTAACACCATACCTACCCATCACCTCCTCATCCCCTCTGTTCCCTTCACCAACATGCCAATTGAAATCTGCTTCAATCACCCTTGGGTACAGTCATCACCACTTCATCCAACTCACTCCAAAATTTTTCTTTCCCATCCATCGCACACCCAACCTGAGGAGCATATGCACTAAACATTCATCATTACACCATCAGTTTCCAGATTCCTAAACATCACTCTATCCAACACTCTTTTCACCTCCAAAACACTCTTGGCATACTGTTCCTTCAGGATAACCCCTACCCCTTTCTCTTCCCATCCACTCTATGGTAGAACAATTTGAACCAGCCTCTGATACACCTGGCCTTATTCACCTTCCATCTAGTCTCTTGCACACACAATATATCAACCTTCCCTTCTCTCCATCATATCAGCTAGCTCTCTCCATATACCAGTCGTACTGCCAACATTCAAAGTTCCTACTCTTACTACCACACTCCTAACCTTTCTCCTCTCTTCCTGCCTTCGAGCATGCCTTCCCCCTCTTCTACTCCTTCTTCTTTGGCCAACAGTAGCCCAATTTCTGACAGCACCCTGTTGTCTAACAGTACTGGTGGTGGTTGTTGTTAACCCAGGCCTCGACTGATCTGGTATGGAAATCTGTGTTGTTGTCTGCATATGTCATTTGGCAAAAAGTTTACACCGGATGCCCTTCCTGAGGCAACCCTCCCCATTTATTGGGGCTTGGGACTGGGACGAAGAAATGCACTGGCTTGTGCATCCCAGTGCCACTAGATATGGTTGTCTATTAAAAAACAGGCAAAAGACATATCTAACTGTGATACATGCTATAAATGTTAATACTAAAATATTGCTTTTTTATATTAGTAACCATTCATGCTAATAATTTAATAAAGAACTAGATCAATTGTTCCCAAAAATAAGTGAATAAATGAGTAAAAAATATATAAAAAATAATAAAGCCATTTGGAAACATATTATATAACTTCATTGAGTCCTGGACTATACGTAGCTCCTTATCTAGGAATTCAGCTTGTTTCTTTTTTATCAAGTATTATTTGCCAACGAGATTTATCAACATTTTTACTATTAACCCAATCTATTCCAATGGTGTATATGTATCTCTCTCTCTCTCCCTCTCTCTCTCCCTCTCTCATATATATATATATATATATATATATATATATATATATATACACACACACACACACACACACACACACACACACACACACACACACACACACAGAAAGAGAGATATTAAAATGGGAGCGGGCCCTACAAGGAGCCTTGTGACACACTACTGGTCACTAGTCTCTTGGTGGAGGTTGTGCAACTGATTCTGACTTCATGGCTCCTATCTGTGTGCCAGCTTGTAATCCAATGAGTTATGTTGGGATTTATGCCTAGTTCTGAGAGTTTGACAACAATATCTGAGTGGGGTATTGTGCTGAACACCTTGGCCAGGTCAAGGTAAGTGGTTTGCACTATTTTCTCCTCATCTGTAGCCCTGGTGACCTTCACAAAGATGTCAATGAGTTAAGCAGGCAAGCACTTCCCTTAATGAAGCCATACTGGAATGGGTCCAGTGTCTGTAGTTTGCCAATGTCCTTGTTGATCATTTCCATCATAATTTGTTCCATGGCTTTGGATACAAGACTTGTCAAGACTGATGCATCTGTAGTTCCTGGGGTCAGCTGATGGTCCAGCCTTATGTAGAAGGATGACTGTTGTGGCCCTCCATTCACCTGCCACATAACCTGGTTTGAGGCTGTAGTTAAGAGTGCTTCAAGTGATGCTGTCAGGTCATGTTTTATTCACCTGGCACATAACCTGGTTTGAGGCTGTAGTTGAACAGTGCTTCAAGTGATGCTGTCAGGTCATGTTTTATTCACCTGGCACATAACCTGGTTTGAGGCTGTAGTTGAACAGTGCTTCAAGTGATGCTGTCAGGTCATGTTTTATTCACCTGGCACATAACCTGGTTTGAGGCTGTAGTTAAGAGTGCTTCAAGTGACGCTGTCAGGTCATGCTTTATTCACCTGGCACATAACCTGGTTTGAGGCTGTTGAAGAGTGCTTCAAGTGATGCTGTCAGGTCATGTTTTATGCTATTTAGAAGGCTACCGGGAATGTTGTCACGGCCCACTGAAGCACTGTTTTTAGCTTTAGTGAGCACCTCCAGGACCTGCTCCCTGTTGATAGCTGGGGGATATGCTAGAAGGGATTTCACAGGGAATACTGGAGGTGAAGTTAGAGCTAAATTTATCAGCCAGTAGATTTGCTATGTCACCCTGGTCAGTGATGGTTGTGGAATTTATCACCTGTTCTGAACACTTCCAAGTATCATCTTTAAGGTTCCTGACATAGAGGAAGAAGGCTTTGTGACTGTCCTTAGCCAGTTAGGCTATCTTGACCTTATAATTGGTATTATTGCTGGACTTCATTAAACCTCTTAGTTTCTCCTTTAGATGAATCAGAGAGCTCTTGTCTCGAGTTGTTCTTTCTGATTGTGGCCATGACTTCTTTATTTTGTTATATAGTCTGTTAAGGTAAGAAGAATTCCGCCAATGTGGCTTATTTTTGGTGTTAGATCTGGGCTTACCTCTGGCAGCCTCAATGCAGCCATTTACATGTTTGTGCCTTTTCGCTTGCTTGGGCTGTACTGAGTGAAAATGAATTGTCTTGGTGCCACATATAAAATATATAATATAGTTAACTGTTTCGCTGTTATTGGCGACCACAGTTGATCTCCTGCCTCCACTCTAGGTACATTCAAGCAATAAATGTAATAATGAATGCCCAATAGTTATCTTGCAGTTCTAATTCTCTAACATCTTAGTTACTATGTTTATTTTCAGATAAACAGATATGGAACCCTAGGGGCTTAATTTGCATAGCTGTTAAGAGAAAGATACTACGCACCTGTATATAGTTTTTTTAAAATAATCAAATGGTATGCAAAAAAAACCCACAATGCTTCCCCACATTTTTAGAACTTCATTAGGCAACAAGCATCAGTGTAGAAATGGAAACTTGGGATACATGTTTAAAGCACCAGTACAAATTCTCAAGCCAAACCCGGGGGAGCTGACATTGGACTATCTCTACATTTCAAAGGGACTTGCTGAGTGTGTGTTCCAAAGTGAAGATAAAATGAAAAATGTTTTTGTGCACTGTTTGTTGTAATACCATTGTTCGACTTCAGATCTTAACTATTCTCAGTCATATTCCCACCCAGAGAGAGGTTCTCCCTCCAAAGTATGCCGAAGCCCTTCAATAAATGACCCCTACAGTAGTCTGGACATGTATGCACTAGCAGTTGTGACACCAAAATGCAACATTTCCCCAAAGGCCCTGCCAGTCGATTGGCCATGTATAAACAGGCACTTAGACATCAAAATGAAGCCTTTCCTACAGGATCCCTCTGACAGTGTGACTACACATGCAGAAGCACTGAAATTACACCAAAATAAAACATTAGCCCAAGCAACCATGCCAGTACTTTTCCTTTGTATGCACAATCACTGAAATGACACCAAAATGAAACCTTTTTCCCAGTGACCTCCTCCAGTAGTTTGCCCATATAGGTACAAGCACTTAAATAACATGAAAATGAAATTTTTCATTCACAACCCCTCTATTAGTTCGGTCTTGTATGCACCAACTGTTAAATTACACCAAAATGAAATATTAGCCAAAAAGAAACACACTATTAGTTTTCCCTTGTATGCACATGATATCAAAATGAAACATTAGCTCAAATGAACCCTCCAGTGGTTTGCCCATGTATGCACAAGCACTGAAATGACACCAAAATGAAACCTTTTCCCAATGACCCTCCAGTACTTCAGCCAAGTAGGTAGGTACCAGCACTTAAATGACATGAAAATGAAAGATCCCACCCACAACCCCTCTATTAGGTCACTCATGTATGCACAGACCCTTAAATGACACCAAATTGAAATATCAGCCCACACAACTCCTCCAGTAGTTGCCCATGTATGCACAAGCTAAAAATAATGGATGGACAAAGATCCAAAACTAGGGACAGTTTTTAATTATTGCTCTTATAAACTTAGAAATAACAAGTTACATATTAGAATGCATTTTCAGTATTATCCATAGTCTCAAACTAAAAGTAACATCTGTCCATAATGATTTGCCACAAAACTAAAAATGTAATGAGGAATGAGCCGATAATATGAGGCAAAACTCTGGGCATTCTGCAAAAATTCACACAGTAGAGAAGCCAACCTTCCACACAGCTATTTCTGAAGAAAAATATAAATAGAAACTGAGGAAAGGACACACAGTTCTCATTCTGAAGTAAACTTCTGGTTAACAAATGTGCTCAAAGACCTCCTAATCCTCAGAGAGAATACCTGGCATGAATGGAAGTGCAACCCCACAAACATCTCACAACTACACAGTTACACAACCTTGCAAAAAAGACGTACACCACAAAACCTAATGAAACTCTTACTTATAAAATTAGCCTACTTCTTAATGTAGGAAAGATGGAAATTGGAAAGAAGCGTAAAGTTTTGGTAGGATTAGCTTACATGAGTATAGGGACAAAAGAAATGTTCCGGATAAGGATACATGTGAAAGTGAGAAGTGACTAACTCGATAGCTGTCTCCCCACTCTCTTGGTCTGTCCCTCACAACTAGAGCTGGGAAGAGAATGGGACAGTAACAGGACTATTCAGCAGCTGTGTCACATATGTGACAGGCTGCTGACTTCACAGTCCTTGTTCCTAGTGCCTGCCAGATTCTACCCACCCACTTCAGAAAAGTGCTACTGTAGTCTGAATTGCTGCACAATTGGGTCAAATCACATAATATTAAGTACAGTTTGCAATGACTGCAAAGAGTACTTCATTGTTATGTGATTTGGGATCTTGGGGGCAGCATTTCTAGGTGTCCAGGGCAGCATGCGGCCGACTGGCCACTGGTTCGACACCCCAACTCTAAGGTACCATGAATTAAACTTAATCTCTGTATGAAATCATTTAATTTATTCCCATTATTGTGCTCTTTGCTTATTAGTTTCTTAGGTTCATAGGTTCATAGGTTCATACTAGGCTATCTGCCCGAGGGCATTTATAAGCCTAGCCATAGTTTTGTGGCTTACGCCACCCCTTAGTTTGGAGAAACTATGCCCATTATTTAGCTGTGCCTCTGTCGAGCAGTGACACTGAGGTAACCCCTGGGGTGTATCTGCGATCTCCCATCCATTGGTCAAGATTCCTCTTGAACAAGGCCAGCGAGGTGCTCTGCCTCACATAAACCGGGATTTTGTTCCACAGCATAGGTAGTCTTTGGGTGATGAATCTATCCCTCCAGCACGTCCTATTAATAACTGTGTCGAGGTTTAAGTCACCCGCCCTTGTGGCTCTGAGGGATCTAGATTTTTTGAGATGAAGCATATTCATCAGATCTGGGTTTGACATGGCCTTGTATGTCAGGCATAGGTCACCTCTCAGTAAGCGCGACGCAACTGAATATAGCTGGAGTTCTTTCAGTCGTGCAGCATAAGACAGATTTTTGAGACCCTTTATCCTTTTGGTGAGGAACTTTTGTGGCCTCTCCAGCTGCTGCAAGTGTCGGGTCAGATACATTCCGAATGGGGCATTGTACTCGATCATTGGTCTGATGAGTGATGAGTATAGGGAGACTATGACTTCCCTTGATCTAGATGTGAATCCCTTCATGATAAGGTGGGCAATGTGGAAGGTCTTCCTAACTACTTTAGCAATATGAGTGTCGAATGACAGGCTACTGTCAACCTGGGTTCCCAGGTCCCTAATAACTTCTTCTGTGTTCAGGGGATTGCCACCTATATGGTAGCTAGGGGTAACCTTATTTTTCCCGAAGGGTATGACTATGCATTTCTTGGCATTTAACTTGAGGCCATGGCTCTGGCACCAGTTATCCGTTTCTGTGAGACCCTTCTGAAGGATATCTGTGTCGGATGTGTTCTCAACTACGGCCAGTTTGCAGTCATCTGCGAACTTTGTCAGCCATAACCCTCCTGTGTTTGCTTGTACTTCAGAAAAGTAGATGCCAAACAAGAGTGGGCCCAGGACTGAGCCCTGTGGGACACCACTTGTAACAGGCTTAGAGTCTGACATGGCGCCAGCAACTCTGACCCTGTGGGTTCTGTCACTCAGCCAGTTTGCAACCCATCTTGTAATGTATGGGTTTACATTTAAGTTGATGAGTTTTTCAATGATACCCGAGTGGGGTATTGTATCGAAAGCCTTCGCCAGGTCTAGGTAGGCTGTATGGACTGCCTTTCCTCGTCAATGGCCTTGGTGACTGTTTCAAAAAGTCAACCAAGTTTAAAAGGCATGATCTGCCTTTGACAAAGCCAAACTGGGTTGGATCCAAAGTCTGCAAATTCCCTATGTCTTTATTTATGAGATCCATTATGATCCTTTCCATGGCTTTGCAGATCAGGCTTGTCAAGCTAATGGGATGGTAATTTCCAGGGTCGGTGGAGGCACCGCCTTTGTGGAGTGGGACCACAGTCGCTGCGCCACTCCTGGATATGTATCCGGAGGTGAGACTAAGATTAAACAGCTGTCCTAACTGTGGGTTTAATTCCTCGTTGAGTTCATGGAGCACACAGCCGGGGACACCATCAGGTCCCATGGATGCTGTGTTCTTTGCCTTGGAGAGAGCAGTTCTCACCTGAGCGTTGGAGATGTTTGGGGGGCTACAATCATTTGGTATAGATATCTCTTCTTTAGGCGGGGAGGGTGGGGAGAAGTTTGCACTGAACCTGTCAGCCAGTATGTTGGCAATGTCGGTAGGTTCAGTAATCTTCACATCATTTTGAACTAATTCTGAGCATATCTGGGAGTTTCCTCCTAGGTTTCTGACATAGCTAAAGAATGCTTTATGGTTGTCTTTAGAGTCCTTAGCTATTTTTTTCTCAAAATTAGCTTTGGATGATTTTATGAGAGCTCTTAGCTTTTTACTTATAGTGATCAGCGGTGTCTTACCTTTTAAGGATTTTGCTCTATCTTGTAGTAGCTTTCTCCTTTTATTGTAGAGTTTGTTTATGGCTGGGGTCCACCAGACTGGACGCTTGCCTTTGGTACAAAGAGTCTTTGTTTTGCTTGGGATTGCCTGATCCATGCAGCCCTGCAGGTGCTGATAGAAGGCATTTGTAAGTGATTCAGCGGTTTGAGTAATGTTAACCGCCGGCTCAGGGCCTTAAAGGCGACCACACTAGTCTTCAGAAGTGTGAAGTCGGCTCGAGAAGTTCTTTACTGTGGTCTTTTTCATTTCGTGTGGGGGCGGGATGAGGACCTCCAGCGAGATTAGTTTGTGATCAGATCTCACCAGTGAGGGGTATACTTCTGGCGTTGAACATTGTGCTCCCATGTTCATGATGATGAGATCAAGTATGCTCTCTCCTCTTGTGGGGATGGTGACTAGTTGTTCCATGGCATTTGAGTTTATGAATTCCAGGAACTTTTGGGCTAGAGTGTTTGGGCTTGAGTAGTGTTCCCAGTCTATATTAGGGTAGTTGAAGTCACCTAGTATGATGGTGTTCGGAGATACATTTATCCCCTCCAGTGTTTTCAGGAAGGCCATGTGAGGTTCCTGAGTTTGCGGGTGGCCTGTAACATGCTACAATTTGCATAGCAGTCTTGCCTATGGTTAATTGCACCTGGATGGTTTCCGATGCATCGTGCGATGCCACCAATCTTGAGGTGTGGGTGTCCTTGATGAATATGGATACCCCTCCTCCTTTCTTGGTATTGTCCGGGTTTTGTGGCCGGAACGCATGATATGAGGTAAAACCTGATAGTGCTGGGGTGCTCTCAGGAGCCTTGAACCAGGTTTCTGTCACAGCACAGACATCGATGTTCTCCATACTGAGAAGGGCCTTGAGTGCGTGCATCTTGAGGTTGAGACTTCTGGCATTGAGCAGCATTACCATTAGTTTTTTTTCTTTGTTTTGTTCTAGGGTGGTAGGTTTAGAATTTGAGCCTTGCCTAAAAAAGGCACTATGGGGGTGGCAAGAGCCTTTGCCAAAATCCGGAATCCCAGGGGTGACAAGTGCAAGCCGTCCCTTGCGAAGCAGCATGGCTTGTCCAGCATGTCATCCCAGGCAGACAGACATTGGATCCCCTTTGAATGACACCAGAGTTTAAGCCAATTGTTAAAACTGATCATCTTATCTCTGTATTGTGGCATCATTCTTGGTGAAGGTAGGATACTGCTCAAGGTCAGGGTCATACCTGCCTGGGCTACATAATCAGACCATGTAAGTGCACTGACTGACAGACTATTTTCAGTCACAACCTGACCTCCATGGTAGACACAAACAGAAAATGGAAAATAGAATAAAGTATTATACCACTTTCAAAAAGAATGTCAGTTTGGCAAAATGCAAAAGTGAATTCAAGCAAGATAATAGATAAACATATAAGAAATGGAAGTGAGGCCAAACTAGAACTACAACTTTGAAGACCAAACTAATAAAACTGGACATCAGATTAAACATAGTGTGAGTCAAGATCAGGAAAATTTTGAAAAAAACTTATATAAATATATTGCGCATAATAGAAAATCATTTTGTGTATATATATATATATATATATATATATATATATATATATATATATATATATATATAGTTTACTATCAAAACTTAGATTGGCACTTACACAAAGTTGGGAGAGCCAAAAGGCTGTTTTCAAGTTTTCATAATGCCGATCTGAAACATGTTCGACTCCACAGTAGCGAATGGTACTGTACATTCGCTAATGTGGAATTGAAGTTCTAACAGATCGCACTGCATGGGGATTGGGAAATGTACCCTTTTTTCACTGTAGTGTAATCTCAAAGTTGGAATATAAAATATGTAGGGTGTGTGGGGGGTGCAGGAGGCTTGGCCCCCTGCAAAAACATTACTGGTAACACAGACTTCTGACATTGAAGCTTCCGGTGTTCAAATGTCAATTCCATGTTACCATTACCAAAATTTTGGCAATTCTTTAATGCCAATTTTGGCAAACTGATTTGATCAAAAGGTGGAAAATTATTTAGATTTTCCACATTTTGATAGTAAACCTCTCTCTCTCTCTATATATATATATAAGCATATGTATACATACATATATATATATATATATATATATATATATATATATATATACACGCACACATGCACACACATACATACACACACACACCCACATAAAGATATGGTAGGACTGCAAACCTACAAAGTAACACAACAGATTATAAAAACATTTACAAAATCTTATTCAAAACAGTTTTGGTTTCACAAAGCTAGTGAAACGTTGTGCTAATAACATCCCGTTCGCTTCAGATACTGAAATTAAATTACATTACATTATATTGAAACATAAATATGCACACATTGGACACAAAGTACAAGGTTGAACTAGAATTAGTAACAATGACCTTAGAACACTTCAGCATGAACTTACAGAATCATTGTACTTGTCATTAAAGTATGAGGAGATTCCTCAGGACTGGAGATGTGCATTTGTTCCACCCATGTTTAAGGGGCAGGGGAACAGGACAACTCCAGAGTCACATAGACCCATAACCTAAGATTAGGGCCATCCACTTATGCAGCCAATATTTAGGGAATAGGGGAACACAACAACCCAGAGTCACAGAGACCCATAACTTTACTTTGTTTCTATGGAAAAGTAATGGAGAAGGTTATTTTACATAATGTATCATTAGCATTGAAAATACTAGGACATAAAACTCTATATAAGCATGCATGTGCTGAAAATAGATATATAACTACCTGCAACATGATGCTCTGTAATAATGCAATAACAGTTATAAACGGCAGAGTGTGTTGTGGTATAACTTATATAGTCTTAATGTCAGCCAGTGATAAGATCATACACAAAACAATGATCATTACATTAGAACAACTATTTATTGATGTCATTTTGATAAGATGGATAGCTGCATGCTTACAAATAGGACATGGCAAAGACACACTAACTGGACAGGTGAATCTCTAGGTTACACACTAACTGGACAGGTGAATCTCTAGGTTACAGTCGGGATGTCCCAAAGAGCTCTTACCCATGCCTCTTTACCTTATGTCTTTCTGATCTATCTTTTTTCATTTCTAGTGCTCTATTGTCTGCATGCAGGTAACCAAATAGGTAAACAGCTTACATCTGTCACAGATAGGACAAAATAACTGGAGTACTTCAAATCATATGGGCACAGGAGAATGTTGTTGTTTGTCTTTTCAGCTTTTCCCGGTTAGGGGTCGCCACAGCGGAACTCCGGTCTGCTAATGATTGGCAGTAGATTTTTATGGTGCCAACTTGCCAGCCTGACACCCAACCTTCAGTGAAGGCACGCCCATTCACGCATGTCTTTCGGAGGCCATTCGACCATGGGTAGGACATGCAGACTCCACACAGAAGGCACTCCAGACAAGAATCGAACAGGAGAACCTCTTGCTGTGAGGCAAACAACGCTACCACTGTACAATAATATGCTGATAAATTTATCAACAGCAAAGCCTATGAGATTTAAGAGACATAGATTGAAGGATGAGTACTTAATACAGCACATGGTAATTTAAAATGTGGATTAATTTTAGTACCTGGGTGTATAGGTAGATCCAGTTTTGAGTTTTTTTTTCTGATCATATCAGCAAATTGGTTAATGATCAGTTTTAAATCTATAGGCTATAAAAAAAAGATTTATATTAAGTCTAGGAAATCAGAAATGCTGGATTGTAAGTTACACTAGACCCAAATTAGAGTATGGAATAATCATTTAGAAATCTTATTATAAAAATTAGCTAAAGTATATTGGAAAGAGCACATAGAAAATATACCAAGGGCATTCGTGGATCTGAAAGTTTAAGCTTTAACAAAAGATTAAAATATTGAACTTTTTGACTCCATCTCATATTGATATTTAAATGGAGACCTTAAGTAGAGAGTAATTAGAGACAACTACCTGTAGGAATGTTTCGAGTTGTCAAAGACATGGCCGGCCTTAGGCATAGGCCAACAAGGCGGCTGCCTAGGGCGCTGCTCTATTAGGGGCACTTTTCCAGTATTTATTTGGTGTAGGTAGACCAGGATGGGGGCACCAGGTGGTTTGGTGGGGGGCACCGTGGAGCCCTTTTGCCTAGGGCACCAGTTGACCTAAGGCAGCTCCTGGTCAAAGAGCAGTAAAGAATCAAACAATCTGTGTAGGCGACGATATAAGAATGAGAGATGTAGTAACTGGAACTCTGTAAGAGTCGCTGAGACATGGATAAAATTTATAAGTATATTAAAGCAAGCACTACTTCAGAATTTAAGAACATCTTCTTCACTTACATGGAAATGACTGTTCTGGTACGTTTGCAAGGGCATTATTGACCATGCCTAAAATATTTGTATGTATGTACATGCATGTAAAATGTGTAAATAGAAAAAAATATAAATAAGCTGTTTAATCAAGTGGCTATGTTGCATATCGAAGGATGCTTCAGTTTTTATTTATGTTTTATTTTTAGGTGTAATTGTATTCTTTAAACTAATGAGTGTATATTACAGACACCTTGAATGGCCATGACTGATCAGCAAATTGTCTGTTTGCAACAAAATATCACATTTGCTCTCCATTGCAATTTACACTGTTTCGCTGTATAACTGTTGCATTATATGAAAAATAGCAATGTATGCCTAGATAACTCATTAATTGCAAAATAGTCAAATAAATAAAACTATAACTTCACATGAGACCAGTGTGTCTGCTTGCTTGTTTATTTTTTTAAAGAAAGGAAATCACAATTTCACATGTAATGTGTGTATGTATGAATTTAAGTTTAAAAGCTGTTTTAAGTAAATCAATATGTGGAGCATTTAGCTGGTTAAAAAAAAAAGAGTAGTCTAAGGATAAATAGGATCAACCTATGACTGATCAGGAGGTGAAGAACTGTGGCTGGCTTCAGCCTCAGGGGCCACAGAATGGAATGTAGTAAATGCCTGCAACATTACCAAACACTGTGCTTACAGCACAGAAGTCCACTCAAATAGTTCCATCATAGACTGGCACTTAAGAAGGAGCAGTTTTCTGCCATAAGAAGGGTACCCTACTTATCCAGTTTCAGGTGAGGGCTGTACTGAAGAAAACAGTAGAGTGATGAAGTTTGGACCCCAAACATATATCCCACGCTCAGTTAGATTACACACTCGTTTAGCATAGTGGCAGTTTCTCATGGCCAGTGGACAAGGACATCATGGGAGAGCATCAAGAAATTAGGGAGATGGAAGTACAACGCTTATGAAAGATAGCTGAAAAATAATCTCTTATAGTGCATCTAACATTGTTGTCTCATATTTTCAGAAACTGGGTGTTACCTGTAAGACACATATTGCACCTTCCAACAATACTTTTGTTGACTGGAGCTTCATGCATGTTTTATCACCTAGAACCTTTCTGGTGCTCTTCCATGTGAATGGAAACACCTGCCTTGTTCATCACCTCCTGGAACATGCTGAATTACCTGCAGTGTATTATGGTACCTAAGGTATAACATGTAAAATTTTTGTTAAAGCACAAATTATGATATTTACACTGAGGCCACATAGTTTGCTAAGCTGTACACCCTTCCAAAATCCTTACGGTTGCCTACTGTTCGTGGTGATACTTATATCAAGGCTTCAAATGGCATTTTTGATATCTGCAGTTCTTGATCTGTAGGCCATTCTTCATCACACAGGGTGTGCTGTTCATCATTAGAGTACATGGCCGATTCCACCCTGCTTGACTGCTTACAGCTATGCAAAATGCACACCACCATGAACACCCACGACAAAGACTGTAATCTTTTATAGACACAAAATTAGAACATGGCTGGCACAACAGACTTTTATCCCAATGAATCCTATACTTATTGAATAAACTTCCTATGCATGTCAAGCAATATGACACATGGTCTGTATTCAATAATATTTGAATGGTCTGGAAATCATAAATCCTTTTTGGGGTATACAATATGGTGCTTCTTGACCATGGAGTTTAACTCACTCAACAGTGCTTGGGCTTAGCTGGCTATGCTTATCAATGGTCTTTTGAGCTGCATGCCTAGTATATACCTTTGAACTTAACCTAATATATAATTACCAAGTATCTTACAAAGGTGGATGCTGCATATAGAATATAAATGCACACAAAAATATCAATTTATTGATGAATATATTTCTATAAGCCACCTCATCTGAATGTCATTATATGGTCATTAATATATACTACTGACCACACCAATTTTTTACAACCATGATTGTGCTACAGATATCTCTGAAATGCACATGCCCTGCATGGCAACACTTACTGCACAATTTAGCTTTATACACTGTGCTATTTTTTTTTCTGAATACCTCTTACTGTGTTTTATGTCCTGTAAGAGTACCAACTATATACACATGAGTTATCTGTAAACAAACACTGAATTGTTTATTTCAATATGTAATAAAACAACAAATAGATGTGCACTAAACTCTCCAAAGTACCATGAATTACACTTAACCTCAGTTTGAAATTATTTATTTTTCCCTTATTTGTTTATTCACCTGTTTGTTTGTGTACTTACTAATTTCAGCTTGATAACCATGTAAGTGGAAGGCTGACAGACCCTTTCGAGTCACAACCTGAACTCCATGGTGCACGACACAAACAGAGAATTGTAAATAGAATAAAGAATTATACCACTTTCAGAAGGAATGTCAAACACTTGGGGAAAATGCAGAAGTGGAATTCAAACAAGATGATAGTTGGAAAAATATAAGAAATGAAAATGAAGTCAAACTATAACTACAGCTTTGCAGACAAGAATGGCATTATTCATGCCTGAAATATTTGTATGTATGTACATATGCAGACCTCCCAACTGTCCCGATTTACTCGGTTTTTACCAAGTTTTGGGGTGAAAATGAAGGGGTGCCACGATTCCCGAGTGGCACCCCTTCATTTCCTATTTCTTTGCTTTTGTTTTTTTTTTTATTTTTTAATTTTCGCGCTGTCGGAGCTGATGTCATCTCGTGAGCGATGACGTCAGCTCCATCAGCACTACCAGCCAGTTGGAATTGAGCTCAAGCCTCAAGGAGCTCACGTCATCATTTCCGGCTGGCTGGGAGCAGGCGGGAAGTGAATTTGAAGGAAAAATGCTGTTTCCAAATTCGGACATTTTACAAGGGAACTGTTTTGCCGTTTGGCTTTAATTACACTTTTTTGTTGCTGTTTCGCGGGCATTTACAAGGGACTTGGGATTAAAAATGCTGGCTCACTGGCTCAGACATAAACTGCTTTGCGGACAGCTTTGCACTTTGCTGCCGTTTCGGAGGTAGGGACGAATGCTGCTTTGCCGTTTGGAAGTCAAGTTTAAATCCAAGTTAGGGTTGGGACTTTGCCTTAGGTAAGGTGTGTGTGTGTGTGTGTGTGTGTGTGTGTGTGTGTGTGTGTGTGTGTGTGTGTGTGTGTGTGTGTGTGTGTGTGTGTGTGTGTACATTGAGCATGTGTGTGTATATGTGCGAGTGCAGGTGCATGTGCATATATCTGTATGCGTGTGTGTTTGCATACATGTGTGTGTATTTGTGTGTCTACTCTATCATGCAAGACAGTGTCATCTTAAGATTAGTTTCTCTGCGTTACACCAACTGATTGCTGGAATAGGCTCCAGTTTTCCTGTGAGCCTGAAATGCATAAATTATGCATCATAAAATGAATTAGTTGTTGCTCTAATTGGGGGAAGAAAAAATTTTGCTTGAGGTACATGTTTTTAAGACTGTTTTTCATTGAAAGTGAGGCTGTACATAGCATGTTTCACTTTTGGTTGATGCAGATTTGTTGGTTGATGCATATAAATCTATCGGGCATCTTCAGACTAAACTAGATGTCAATTGTTTGCTTAAAATAAGCTAGATCTAGTAAGTACAGCTGACATAATGTTCTGAATAAGATATCAGAACCTGCTTGTTTTAAAGGGTCTTTAAATACTTATTTTTTATTCATTGGCAGGAGTACTGTTTTTATATTACGTTTGATTTCAATGATATTTCTAGGAACTTAATAGCTCTATAAATGTAATACCTTTTGGTGTAGTTATTATTTTAAAAATACTGCTTCTTTACTTTTTGTAACATTAAATTAAGTACTAAAATGAACACTTTGTTTCAGTTTAACATTTTAATAAAATGTTCTGCCTGTTGTAAGAAAAGTGCACTTTGAAACATTGGCTTGATTACAGAGAAGCTAAGTCCCATAAAAAGTCATTTATGCTGATGGAGAAACACGTTTCCAGACTTTTAACAGGTCTAGGTCCTCGTAAGCTTAATCACACTACAGTGTCCTTTGTCAGGCTAGGATTATGATTCCAAAATGGCCACATTTAGTCATGAAAAGGAAATGAATAAAATGAAGAAATGAGCATTAGAATATTGTGCTTAAGGATTAAGCAGCACATTTATATAGTGCCACACATGCCATCATGGAGAAAAGTGCCTGTGAAACAGACATTTCATTTGCATAATATGCTTTCCAAAGTGTAGCAAGGTGCTATATTCTTGACTGAAAAGACTAGCTTGTTAAAACCAGTGTTCTGAAATGCCCACTCTCAGTAGAGGTTTAAAGATGTCAGGCAGAGTGTGAGATAATAATGTTCTTACAACATCCATTTCTGACTTTTCTTGACAATTTGTTCTTTATTTCTGATGTGATTAATCTGCCTTTATTAATAAGAACTGTAAATACAGTAATTATATAATTGTGATAATATAGTGTAACCAGTTGTGTGTTAACGGAAATGTGACACTGAGAACCATTGCTCCTTTGCACTAAGGGACATGATAAAGTTTGGTTGCAGCTGTAATTTGGGACCTTGGTTGTTAAGTTGATAGAACACTGAGTGTTTTTCTTTGCCATGGACATTGCATTAATACTAATGTGTATTAAGTGCTTGTATTACAGAAAACAAAGTAAATCAACATAGCTGCTTCTGTTATCATGTCTGTGCTACTTTTGGTTATTTTTTATGTTCTGTTCTGTCTGATCCCACACATATTCCCTTATGCTAGGGGTCTGGCATATCCACTGGGGTGAGAGCCAGATGCATGGGTCATCATTCAGATAGTTATGAGACCTGCTCATAACTCCTCTATTACTCTATCTAGAGAGAAGAATTCTTGACCCATGTAGGAAAGTGTGGCTCACCAACCCAGAAGATGGCTAATTGTGACCAGTCTCTGTCCCTCAACAGAACTAAGTAATCCCTGCCTCTCCAGTCAACAGCTCACTTCATTCTGAGTGGCAGCAGTGGATGAATTGTAATTATTATGGCCTTAACATCACCTCCTAGTGGTTGAAGTCAGCAACTGCATCATTTTGGGGACAATCTACCCCCTCCACTGGACATATATGCTCCTACACACAAACACTGCCCTACAGCTTCCCTCAGTGGCTTGGAAACAACAAATATACCTCTTCTAGGCACTGTGCTCTGTTATAGTGGAATAGCTGGCCAGTTCCTGTTGCTTTAAACTGCTGATTTAGCATAGTGGTATGTTGCACTGACTGTAGTGTATAGTGTTCTGGGTTCAAGACTTGCCAGTAACTTGCATGGTGGTAAAACATAGCATAGTGGCATGTTGCACTGACTGTAGTGTATAGTGTTCTGGGTTCAAGACTTACCAGTAACTTGCATGGTGGTAAAACAACATTTTATTCTAACAACTCTCCAAAATTATACAAGCAATGTTTAAAATGTGTCCCTGGTTTTTGACCTTTTGCCCCCCCCCCAAAAAAAAAATCTGAAATTGAAAATAAGTATGAGAAGCTGTGCAAGATGCCTATGGCTTACACTACTGTCATTCTGTTTATAGTTTGGGTGTTGAAGTAGACGTTTATGATGGAAATGTTCTGAATTGGGCAGTTTTGTAATTATTGGGTCATGCATTTTCTTTCATTGCCTACAGTACAGCCTACTGGAAAAATGTTCAAACAATAAATTTAAAATGTGCTCTGTCTAACAAGTATGCTATATTATACAAGGAATATAACTTAATAAAGAAAATGTGCTCTGTCTAACAAGTATGCTATATTATACAATGAATATAACTTAATAAAGTCAAGAAGGTGTATCAAAGAAAAGAACACGTGTATGTTTCTTGTTTTGTGTGCAAGGGGCCAATGATTTGAAAACAGCCCAAAGGTAATTTTTATCCACCACTGGCCAGATGCATTTTCTTTGGATGTGGTGTAGGTTTCAATGCTGTTTCATTGAATGTGTGTTTCAAGGGCAGAGAAATTTTAATGCCAAGTCTATTTTCATTGTGAGACAGTATTGCTTTGTTTATCAGATGTCTGTTAGTGTTTGTGCATTGATGTGCTGCAAAATGTAAAAATAAAATCCAAATAATCATTGTAGAAGTAAAGCAGTATGCACACATTAGTGTTTATGGTAAATGGGGCGAAATAGCCAGGTAATGGGACATTGGAATGGCTGCAAGGGGACTCTGGTGCCATATTTTGGTTGTCTGTTCTTCGGTTTGTGTTTGAACGTTGGTATCCCACAATTCCATTGGAGTGGGCGGGTTGCATAATTATGTATGCAAATTATATGTTAATCAGCGTACCGATTTGTACCTATTTTTCATGCCCCTTGTCCAGATTTTTGATGTTCCCAGGTTGAGAGGTATGTACATATGTAAAATGTATAAATACAAATAAGCTGTTTAATAGAGTGGCTAGGTTAAGTATGGAAGGATCTTTCCATTTTTATTTTGTTAGTTTTATGTGCAAAGGTGTGTTAGTTTTATGTGCAAAGGTGGATGGTTTCCGATGCATCGTGCAATGCCACCAATCTTGAGGTGTGGGTGTCCTTGATGAATATGGATACCCCTCCTCCTTTCTTGGTATTGTCTGGGTTTTGTGGCCGGAACGCATGATATGAGGTAAAACCTGATAGTGCTGGGGTGCTCTCAGGAGCCTTGAACCAGGTTTCTGTCACAGCACAGACATCGATGTTCTCCATACTGAGAAGGGCCTTGAGTGCGTGCATCTTGAGGTTGAGACTTCTGGCATTGAGCAGCATTACCATTAGTTTTTTTTCTTTGTTTTGTTCTAGGGTGGTAGGTTTAGAATTTGAGCCTTGCCTAAAAAGGCACTATGCGGGTGGCAAGAGCCTTTGCCAAAATCCGGAATCCCAGGGGTGACAAGTGCAAGCCGTCCCTTGCGAAGCAGCATGGCTTGTCCAGCATGTCATCCCAGGCAGACAGACATTGGATCCCCTTTGAATGACACCAGAGTTTAAGCCAATTGTTAAAACTGATCATCTTATCTCTGTATTGTGGCATCATTCTTGGTGAAGGTAGGATACTGCTCAAGGTCAGGGTCATACCTGCCTGGGATACATAATCAGACCATGTAAGTGCACTGACTGACAGACTATTTTCAGTCACAACCTGACCTCCATGGTAGACACAAACAGAAAATGGAAAATAGAATAAAGTATTATACCACTTTCAAAAAGAATGTCAGTTTGGCAAAATGCAAAAGTGAATTCAAGCAAGATAATAGATAAACATATAAGAAATGGAAGTGAGGCCAAACTAGAACTACAACTTTGAAGACCAAACTAATAAAACTGGACATCAGATTAAACATAGTGTGAGTCAAGATCAGGAAAATTTTGAAAAAAACTTATATAAATATATTGCGCATAATAGAAAATCATTTTGTGTGTGTATATATATATATATATATATATATATATATATATATATATATAGTTTACTATCAAAACTTAGATTGGCACTTACACAAAGTTGGGAGAGCCAAAAGGCTGTTTTCAAGTTTTCATAATGCCGATCTGAAACATGTTCGACTCCACAGTAGCGAATGGTACTGTACATTCGCTAATGTGGAATTGAAGTTCTAACAGATCGCACTGCATGGGGATTGGGAAATGTACCCTTTTTTCACTGTAGTGTAATCTCAAAGTTGGAATATAAAATATGTAGGGTGTGTGGGGGGTGCAGGAGGCTTGGCCCCCTGCAAAAACATTACTGGTAACACAGACTTCTGACATTGAAGCTTCCGGTGTTCAAATGTCAATTCCATGTTACCATTACCAAAATTTTGGTAATTCTTTAATGCCAATTTTGGCAAACTGATTTGATCAAAAGGTGGAAAATTATTTTTATTTTCCACATTTTGATAGTAAACCTCTCTCTCTTTATATATATATATATATATAAGCATATGTATACATATATATATATATATATATATATATATATATATATATATATATATATATATATATATATATATATATATATATATATATATATACACACACACATGCACACACATACATACACACACACACACCCACATAAAGATATGGTAGGACTGCAAACCTACAAAGTAACACAACAGATTATAAAAACATTTACAAAATCTTATTCAAAACAGTTTTGGTTTCACAAAGCTAGTGAAACGTTGTGCTAATAACATCCCGTTCGCTTCAGATACTGAAATTAAATTACATTACATTATATTGAAACATAAATATGCACACATTGGACACAAAGTACAAGGTTGAACTAGAATTAGTAACAATGACCTTAGAACACTTCAGCATGAACTTACAGAATCATTGTACTTGTCATTAAAGTATGAGGAGATTCCTCAGGACTGGAGATGTGCATTTGTTCCACCCATGTTTAAGGGGCAGGGGAACAGGACAACTCCAGAGTCACATAGACCCATAACCTAAGATTAGGGCCATCCACTTATGCAGCCAATATTTAGGGAATAGGGGAACACAACAACCCAGAGTCACAGAGACCCATAACTTTACTTTGTTTCTATGGAAAAGTAATGGAGAAGGTTATTTTACATAATGTATCATTAGCATTGAAAATACTAGGACATAGAACTCTATATAAGCATGCATGTGCTGAAAATAGATATATAACTACCTGCAACATGATGCTCTGTAATAATGCAATAACAGTTATAAACGGCAGAGTGTGTTGTGGTATAACTTATATAGTCTTAATGTCAGCCTGTGATAAGATCATACACAAAACAATGATCATTACATTAGAACAACTATTTATTGATGTCATTTTGATAAGATGGATAGCTGCATGCTTACAAATAGGACATGGCAAAGACACACTAACTGGACAGGTGAATCTCTAGGTTACACACTAACTGGACAGGTGAATCTCTAGGTTACAGTCGGGATGTCCCAAAGAGCTCTTACCCATGCCTCTTTACCTTATGTCTTTCTGATCTATCTTTTTTCATTTCTAGTGCTCTATTGTCTGCATGCAGGTAACCAAATAGGTAAACAGCTTACATCTGTCACAGATAGGACAAAATAACTGGAGTACTTCAAATCATATGGGCACAGGAGAATGTTGTTGTTTGTCTTTTCAGCTTTTCCCGGTTAGGGGTCGCCACAGCGGAACTCCGGTCTGCTAATGATTGGCAGTAGATTTTTATGGTGCCGACTTGCCAGCCTGACACCCAACCTTCAGTGAAGGCACGCCCATTCACGCATGTCTTTCGGAGGCCATTCGACCATGGGTAGGACATGCAGACTCCACACAGAAGGCACTCCAGCCGAGAATCGAACAGGAGAACCTCTTGCTGTGAGGCAAACAACGCTACCACTGTACAATAATATGCTGATAAATTTATCAACAGCAAAGCCTATGAGATTTAAGAGACATAGATTGAAGGATGAGTACTTAATACAGCACA
The DNA here is from genome assembly GCF_019279795.1 of Protopterus annectens. Lineage (NCBI taxonomy): Eukaryota > Metazoa > Chordata > Ceratodontiformes > Protopteridae > Protopterus > Protopterus annectens. Next base: position 1,474,057,169 of record NC_056739.1, read on the forward strand.
TGGTAATTTAAAATGTGGATTAATTTTAGTACCTGGGTGTATAGGTAGATCCAGTTTTGAGTTTTTTTTTCTGATCATATCAGCAAATTGGTTAATGATCAGTTTTAAATCTATAGGCTATAAAAAAAAGATTTATATTAAGTCTAGGAAATCAGAAATGCTGGATTGTAAGTTACACTAGACCCAAATTAGAGTATGGAATAATCATTTAGAAATCTTATTATAAAAATTAGCTAAAGTATATTGGAAAGAGCACATAGAAAATATACCAAGGGCATTCGTGGATCTGAAAGTTTAAGCTTTAACAAAAGATTAAAATATTGAACTTTTTGACTCCATCTCATATTGATATTTAAATGGAGACCTTAAGTAGAGAGTAATTAGAGACAACTACCTGTAGGAATGTTTCGAGTTGTCAAAGACATGGCCGGCCTTAGGCATAGGCCAACAAGGCGGCTGCCTAGGGCGCTGCTCTATTAGGGGCACTTTTCCAGTATTTATTTGGTGTAGGTAGACCAGGATGGGGGCACCAGGTGGTGTGGTGGGGGGCACCGTGGAGCCCTTTTGCCTAGGGCACCAGTTGACCTAAGGCAGCTCCTGGTCAAAGAGCAGTAAAGAATCAAACAATCTGTGTAGGCGACGATATAAGAATGAGAGATGTAGTAACTGGAACTCTGTAAGAGTCGCTGAGACATGGATAAAATTTATAAGTATATTAAAGCAAGCACTACTTCAGAATTTAAGAACATCTTCTTCACTTACATGGAAATGACTGTTCTGGTACGTTTGCAAGGGCATTATTGACCATGCCTAAAATATTTGTATGTATGTACATGCATGTAAAATGTGTAAATAGAAAAAATATAAATAAGCTGTTTAATCAAGTGGCTATGTTGCATATCGAAGGATGCTTCAGTTTTTATTTATGTTTTATTTTTAGGTGTAATTGTATTCTTTAAACTAATGAGTGTATATTACAGACACCTTGAATGGCCATGACTGATCAGCAAATTGTCTGTTTGCAACAAAATATCACATTTGCTCTCCATTGCAATTTACACTGTTTTGCTGTATAACTGTTGCATTATATGAAAAATAGCAATGTATGCCTAGATAACTCATTAATTGCAAAATAGTCAAATAAATAAAACTATAACTTCACATGAGACCAGTGTGTCTGCTTGCTTGTTTATTTTTTTAAAGAAAGGAAATCACAATTTCACATGTAATGTGTGTATGTATGAATTTAAGTTTAAAAGCTGTTTTAAGTAAATCAATATGTGGAGCATTTAGCTGGTTAAAAAAAAAGAGTAGTCTAAGGATAAATAGGATCAACCTATGACTGATCAGGAGGTGAAGAACTGTGGCTGGCTTCAGCCTCAGGGGCCACAGAATGGAATGTAGTAAATGCCTGCAACATTACCAAACACTGTGCTTACAGCACAGAAGTCCACTCAAATAGTTCCATCATAGACTGGCACTTAAGAAGGAGCAGTTTTCTGCCATAAGAAGGGTACCCTACTTATCCAGTTTCAGGTGAGGGCTGTACTGAAGAAAACAGTAGAGTGATGAAGTTTGGACCCCAAACATATATCCCACGCTCAGTTAGATTACACACTCGTTTAGCATAGTGGCAGTTTCTCATGGCCAGTGGACAAGGACATCATGGGAGAGCATCAAGAAATTAGGGAGATGGAAGTATAACGCTTATGAAAGATAGCTGAAAAATAATCTCTTATAGTGCATCTAACATTGTTGTCTCATATTTTCAGAAACTGGGTGTTACCTGTAAGACACATATTGCACCTTCCAACAATACTTTTGTTGACTGGAGCTTCATGCATGTTTTATCACCTAGAACCTTTCTGGTGCTCTTCCATGTGAATGGAAACACCTGCCTTGTTCATCACCTCCTGGAACATGCTGAATTACCTGCAGTGTATTATGGTACCTAAGGTATAACATGTAAAATTTTTGTTAAAGCACAAATTATGATATTTACACTGAGGCCACATAGTTTGCTAAGCTGTACACCCTTCCACAATCCTTACGGTTGCCTACTGTTCGTGGTGATACTTATATCAAGGCTTCAAATGGCATTTTTGATATCTGCAGTTCTTGATCTGTAGGCCATTCTTCATCACACAGGGTGTGCTGTTCATCATTAGAGTACATGGCCGATTCCACCCTGCTTGACTGCTTACAGCTATGCAAAATGCACACCACCATGAACACCCACGACAAAGACTGTAATCTTTTATAGACACAAAATTAGAACATGGCTGGCACAACAGACTTTTATCCCAATGAATCCTATACTTATTGAATAAACTTCCTATGCATGTCAAGCAATATGACACATGGTCTGTATTCAATAATATTTGAATGGTCTGGAAATCATAAATCCTTTTTGGGGTATACAATATGGTGCTTCTTGACCATGGAGTTTAACTCACTCAACAGTGCTTGGGCTTAGCTGGCTATGCTTATCAATGGTCTTTTGAGCTGCATGCCTAGTATATACCTTTGAACTTAACCTAATATATAATTACCAAGTATCTTACAAAGGTGGATGCTGCATATAGAATATAAATGCACACAAAAATATCAATTTATTGATGAATATATTTCTATAAGCCACCTCATCTGAATGTCATTATACGGTCATTAATATATACTACTGACCACACCAATTTTCATACAACCATGATAGTGCTACAGATATCTCTGAAATGCACATGCCCTGCATGGCAACACTTACTGCACAGTTTAGCTTTATACACTGTGCTATTTTTTTTTCTGAATACCTCTTACTGTGTTTTATGTCCTGTAAGAGTACCAACTATATACACATGAGTTATCTGTAAACAAACACTGAATTGTTTATTTCAATATGTAATAAAACAACAAATAGATGTGCACTAAACTCTCCAAAGTACCATGAATTACACTTAACCTCAGTTTGAAATTATTTATTTTTCCCTTATTTGTTTATTCACCTGTTTGTTTGTGTACTTACTAATTTCAGCTTGATAACCATGTAAGTGGAAGGCTGACAGACCCTTTCGAGTCACAACCTGAACTCCATGGTGCACGACACAAGCAGAGAATTGTAAATAGAATAAAGAATTATACCACTTTCAGAAGGAATGTCAAACACTTGGGGAAAATGCAGAAGTGGAATTCAAACAAGATGATAGTTGGAAAAATATAAGAAATGAAAATGAAGTCAAACTATAACTACAGCTTTGCAGACAAGAATGGCATTATTCATGCCTGAAATATTTGTATGTATGTACATATGCAGACCTCCCAACTGTCCCGATTTACTCGGTTTTACCAAGTTTTGGGGTGAATGAAGGGTGCCACGATTCCCGAGTGGCACCCCTTCATTTCCTATTTCTTTGCTTTTGCTTTTTTCTTTATCTTTTAACTTTCGCGCTGTCGGCGCTGATATCATCTCGTGGCGATGGCGTCAGCTCCATCAGCACTACCAGCCAGTTGGAATTGAGCTCAAGCCTCAAGGAGCTCACGTCATCATTTCCGGCTGGCTGGGAGCAGGCGGGAAGTGAATTTGAAGGAAAAATGCTGTTTCCAAATTCGGACATTTTACAAGGGAACTGTTTTGCCGTTTGGCTTTAATTACACTTTTTTGTTGCTGTTTCGCGGGCATTTACAAGGGACTTGGGATTAAAAATGCTGGCTCACTGGCTCAGACATAAACTGCTTTGCGGACAGCTTTGCACTTTGCTGCCGTTTCGGAGGTAGGGACGAATGCTGCTTTGCCGTTTGGAAGTCAAGTTTAAATCCAAGTTAGGGTTGGGACTTTGCCTTAGGTAAGGTGTGTGTGTGTGTGTGTGTGTGTGTGTGTGTGTGTGTGTGTGTGTGTGTGTGTGTGTGTGTGTGTGTGTGTGTGTGTGTGTACATTGAGCATGTGTGTGTATATGTGCGAGTGCAGGTGCATGTGCATATATCTGTATGCGTGTGTGTTTGCATACATGTGTGTGTATTTGTGTGTCTACTCTATCATGCAAGACAGTGTCATCTTAAGATTAGTTTCTCTCGTTACACCAACTGATTGCTGGAATAGGCTCCAGTTTTCCTGTGAGCCTGAAATGCATAAATTATGCATCATAAAATGAATTAGTTGTTGCTCTAATTGGGGGAAGAAAAAATTTTGCTTGAGGTACATGTTTTTAAGACTGTTTTTCATTGAAAGTGAGGCTGTACATAGCATGTTTCACTTTTGGTTGATGCAGATTTGTTGGTTGATGCATATAAATCTATCGGGCATCTTCAGACTAAACTAGATGTCAATTGTTTGCTTAAAATAAGCTAGATCTAGTAAGTACAGCTGACATAATGTTCTGAATAAGATATCAGAACCTGCTTGTTTTAAAGGGTCTTTAAATACTTATTTTTTATTCATTGGCAGGAGTACTGTTTTTATATTACGTTTGATTTCAATGATATTTCTAGGAACTTAATAGCTCTATAAATGTAATACCTTTTGGTGTAGTTATTATTTTAAAAATACTGCTTCTTTACTTTTTGTAAAATTAAATTAAGTACTAAAATGAACACTTTGTTTCAGTTTAACATTTTAATAAAATGTTCTGCCTGTTGTAAGAAAAGTGCACTTTGAAACATTGGCTTGATTACAGAGAAGCTAAGTCCCATAAAAAGTCATTTATGCTGATGGAGAAACACGTTTCCAGACTTTTAACAGGTCTAGGTCCTCGTAAGCTTAATCACACTACAGTGTCCTTTGTCAGGCTAGGATTATGATTCCAAAATGGCCACATTTAGTCATGAAAAGGAAATGAATAAAATGAAGAAATGAGCATTAGAATATTGTGCTTAAGGATTAAGCAGCACATTTATATAGTGCCACACATGCCATCATGGAGAAAAGTGCCTGTGAAACAGACATTTCATTTGCATAATATGCTTTCCAAAGTGTAGCAAGGTGCTATATTCTTGACTGAAAAGACTAGCTTGTTAAAACCAGTGTTCTGAAATGCCCACTCTCAGTAGAGGTTTAAAGATGTCAGGCAGAGTGTGAGATAATAATGTTCTTACAACATCCATTTCTGACTTTTCTTGACAATTTGTTCTTTATTTCTGATGTGATTAATCTGCCTTTATTAATAAGAACTGTGAATACAGTAATTATATAATTGTGATAATATAGTGTAACCAGTTGTGTGTTAACGGAAATGTGACACTGAGAACCATTGCTCCTTTGCACTAAGGGACATGATAAAGTTTGGTTGCAGCTGTAATTTGGGAACTTGGTTGTTAAGTTGATAGAACACTGAGTGTTTTTCTTTGCCATGGACATTGCATTAATACTAATGTGTATTAAGTGCTTGTATTACAGAAAACAAAGTAAATCAACATAGCTGCTTCTGTTATCATGTCTGTGCTACTTTTGGTTATTTTTTATGTTCTGTTCTGTCTGATCCCACACATATTCCCTTATGCTAGGGGTCTGGCATATCCACTGGGGTGAGAGCCAGATGCATGGGTCATCATTCAGATAGTTATGAGACCTGCTCATAACTCCTCTATTACTCTATCTAGAGAGAAGAATTCTTGACCCATGTAGGAAAGTGTGGCTCACCAACCCAGAAGATGGCTAATTGTGACCAGTCTCTGTCCCTCAACAGAACTAAGTAATCCCTGCCTCTCCAGTCAACAGCTCACTTCATTCTGAGTGGCAGCAGTGGATGAATTGTAATTATTATGGCCTTAACATCACCTCCTAGTGGTTGAAGTCAGCAACTGCATCATTTTGGGGACAATCTACCCCCTCCACTGGACATATATGCTCCTACACACAAACACTGCCCTACAGCTTCCCTCAGTGGCTTGGGAACAACAAATATACCTCTTCTAGGCACTGTGCTCTGTTATAGTAGAATAGCTGGCCAGTTCCTGTTGCTTTAAACTGCTGATTTAGCATAGTGGTATGTTGCACTGACTGTAGTGTATAGTGTTCTGGGTTCAAGACTTGCCAGTAACTTGCATGGTGGTAAAACATAGCATAGTGGCATGTTGCACTGACTGTAGTGTATAGTGTTCTGGGTTCAAGACTTACCAGTAACTTGCATGGTGGTAAAACAACATTTTATTCTAACAACTCTCCAAAATTATACAAGCAATGTTTAAAATGTGTCCCTGGTTTTTGACCTTTCCCCCCCCCCCCCCCCAAAAAAAATCTGAAATTGAAAATAAGTATGAGAAGCTGTGCAAGATGCCTATGGCTTACACTACTGTCATTCTGTTTATAGTTTGGGTGTTGAAGTAGACGTTTATGATGGCAATGTTCTGAATTGGGCAGTTTTGTAATTATTGGGTCATGCATTTTCTTTCATTGCCTACAGTACAGCCTACTGGAAAAATGTTCAAACAATAAATTTAAAATGTGCTCTGTCTAACAAGTATGCTATATTATACAAGGAATATAACTTAATAAAGAAAATGTGCTCTGTCTAACAAGTATGCTATATTATACAATGAATATAACTTAATAAAGTCAAGAAGGTGTATCAAAGAAAAGAACACGTGTATGTTTCTTGTTTTGTGTGCAAGGGGCCAATGATTTGAAAACAGCCCAAAGGTAATTTTTATCCACCACTGGCCAGATGCATTTTCTTTGGATGTGGTGTAGGTTTCAATGCTGTTTCATTGAATGTGTGTTTCAAGGGCAGAGAAATTTTAATGCCAAGTCTATTTTCATTGTGAGACAGTATTGCTTTGTTTATCAGATGTCTGTTAGTGTTTGTGCATTGATGTGCTGCAAAATGTAAAAATAAAATCCAAATAATCATTGTAGAAGTAAAGCAGTATGCACACATTAGTGTTTATGGTAAATGGGGCGAAATAGCCAGGTAATGGGACATTGGAATGGCTGCAAGGGGACTCTGGTGCCATATTTTGGTTGTCTGTTCTTCGGTTTGTGTTTGAACATTGGTATCCCACAATTCCATTGGAGTGGGCGGGTTGCATAATTATGTATGCAAATTATATGTTAATCAGCGTACCGATTTGTACCTATTTTTCATGCCCCTTGTCCAGATTTTTGATGTTTCCAGGTTGAGAGGTATGTACATATGTAAAATGTATAAATACAAATAAGCTGTTTAATAGGCTAGGTTAAGTATGGAAGGATCTTTCCATTTTTATTTTGTTAGTTTTATGTGCAAAGGTGTTCCTTAAACTAATGAGTGTGTATTATAGATGTCTTTCAGTGTTCTGATTCATCAGCAAATTGTCTCTTTGCAACAAAATATCACTCTTGCTTTTACTTACAATTTACATTGTTTCACTTTAAACCTACTACATTATATCAGAAATATCTATCTATGCCTAGATATGATAGTTATGAAACAGTCAAATAAATAAAACTATCACTTCACATGGAACTTGCGTGTATGCTCGCTTGTTTAATTTATTTTGTAAACTAAATGAAACTAAAATTTCACATGGAATTTGTGTGTCTGTTTACTTAGTTATGTATGTATAAAGTATACTAGCTAGTTCTAATTAGACACAAAAAAAGTCTGTCTAGTGTATAGGAATATAAATGCAATAAAAGCCATTAATTTCTTGTTTTCTCATGGCATTTCAGTTATAATTGAAGGCATACACTCAACCTTATAGTGCAGAGAGTAAAGCCTTGACAGAAACATTTAACATGGCTAAAGTCATTACCAAAGTCCAAGATAAAAGAGTACATGACAGTAACTTTACTCAAAAGTGTTACACAGCAGCAATAAGGTACAAGTAGAAGACAGAGTCGAAGATGACTAGTTACTTCACAGTTCCTCTACCACTTATCCTCCCACTGTTACTAAAGCACGGGTCCTCACTGTGCTGTTCATAGCTAAATACACTACTGCAATGAGCCCTGATAACACCAAGGGATGCCTCCTTGCCTCCTCTATAGTTTAAAAAATGACGCCTCAGGCCCACTTGAATGTCTATTCAGCCACAACCTCCAGACAGGCTTCATCCCTAGGGATGCAGGAATGCAACTGTCATCCCTCTACATAAAGGTGGACCATCAACAGACCCAAGGAATGGCCAACCCATAAGCTAAATCAGTCTTATATAAAGGCCATGGAAAAAAGTTATCCTGGATCTAGTAATTACATAACAAATCTTCAAACATTGGACCCATCCCAGTTTGGTTTTGTCAAGGGTAGGTTCCGCCTACTAAACCCAGTGGACTACTCTGAGAAGGCCACTTGAGCCATGGATGATGGGCAAAAAACTGCATACTGTGTACCTTGACCTGGTAAAGGCATTCCAGATACTATCTCTCTTAGGTATTATACACAAACACAAACATTTAGACATAACTCCCTATGTAACCCGATGGATAGTCAAATGACTCATGGATAGGACACATGAAGTTAGGGTGGGGGAATCCATCTCCAGAAATAGGCCTGTTACTAGTGTTCCAGAGGACTCAGCACTTAGAACTATGAACTTTCCCACTACCTCTGTTACCAACTTGGTGGTTATAGGCATCATGAGGCAAGGTATAAACTGCCTCATATTTAATGACAACCAGTTAATTATTAAACAAACTGATCTGGCATGTGAGAGATGTATTTACACAATGTCACTGGGGGCAGAGCTGTCACTTTAAAGCACTCCTAATGTAAATAAGGTTGTCCGTAGTATACACAATGCACCGATCACACACAATTCAAAGCAGAAACATACACCCATATATGATGAGGCATATAAATATAACCTACCTAAACCCCAAAGACCTCCCTGATGAAGTACACATAATCAACTCCCTCAGCAATGCTGAATTCATGCTTTTAAAACACCCACATCAACCCATGCAGCCACATCTCATGTAGCCTCTACTACTAACCCCATAGAGCAAGCCACTACAGAATCTAACATTCTAGTGAGATACACTGATGTCTGTCTCACCAGGCTGAGTAAACAGAAAGTCACAGTCAGTAGCTTATCAGGGGCCAGGATCCATCACATTATGAATGTGCTCAGGTCGTTGGACCACAAGTACCAGTATGACTCAGTCATAATCCATGTGAGTGTAAATGACCTGAGATGCACCTCCCTAGACAATATGAATAGGGACATCATGGAGCTCTCAGGATGTGTGTCTCAGGCTGGTATGAGTGTAGCATTAAGCAGCATTTTACCTTCTCCAAGAATGATGCCACAATATGAAGAAAAGATGACTGACTTTACTTGGCTTAGTTTCTGGTGTCATTCTAAGGTGATGCAGTATTGTTCAGTGTGGAACTATATGGTTAATAGACCATGCTGCTTTGCCAGGGATGGTCTGCTCCTCTTCTCCTAGTCTTCCAAACATTAGCTTAGAAATTGCCTTCCTCACATAGTGCCTTTTTAGGTAATGCTAAACTGAAAGTACTTCTGAAATAACAAATCAAAATCAACAATATCTAAAGGTGTTTTTGGTCAATGCTAGGAGTCTAAACAAAACCCTCACTCCCCAGAAGCTCTCCTAACCTTAGAGAATGCTGACATTTATGTAGTCACTGAGATATGGTTTAAAGCTGTGTAGAGCACACTGACAGTGCAAGGTTATAATGCCTTCTATACATTTAGACCATCCACTACACAGACGGGGACTAAAGGTGGAGGTGTCTCAATTTACATCATAAACAAATATACCCCCAAAGGCTTGGAACTTCTCAATATTCTAATCACAATAGGCAAAATCCAATACCACTTCCTTAGAAGCTATATGTCCCCCTATAAGACCAGGGAAAACCATAACATATACTTAAAATTACTGGAAACACTCAACATCCAAACTAATATGATATTCATGGGTGACTTTAATTACCCCACTATTGACCGAGTATCATATATGACAAACGTGCAGGCACAGAAACTCCTGGATTTTGTAAACACAACCTCCTCTCTAGACCAGATTGCCAATACACACACACACACACACACACACACACACACACACACACACACACACACATGTATGTATGTATGTATGTATGTAGGTATGTATGTATGTATGTATGTATATATGTATAGATCCATCCATCCTCAGACCCTTTTTTCAATTTTGCAGATGGGGTCAGGGTGTCACTTCAACAGTGACAATCATCTCAAGCCAAGGTTTACACTACTGGGTGGCTAGCCCTGCACAGTAGTTCATTCATACCACACGCTCACACATACAATCTCATCTATGGCCAATTTAGTGTGTCCAGTCCAGCTGCTGCATGTCTTTGGAATGTGGGAGGAAACTGGAGCATCCAGAGGAAACCCACGTGACCACAGGGAGGACATGCAGACTCTGCACAGAAGGCAGCCCAGCTGAGAATCAAACCGGAGAAGCTTTCTGTGAGGCAACAATGATAACTGCTACACCATTGCACCCATACCCAAACACACACAAACACAGATACACACACACGCACACATTATCTATCTATCTATATATATATATATATATATATATATATATATATATATATATATATACACACACACACACACACACACACACACACATATATATATATATATATATATATATATGTATATGTTGTACAAGATCTTCTCAGCTATCTAGAATTTCACTGAATGTTCAGATTTTTGCCTCATACCTTCAGTGTATTCTTCATAAAACTGGTGGTTTTCTGACTTTACTAAAAATAATGACATACCTCTTAGTTTCAAAATTTATCTCCTTTAGGAAATACGAACTTAATTCCAGGTAATCAATCAACTTCCGAAGTTTAGTATACGTGAAAAACAATTTTTGTCATCTTCCCCCACCCAATAATTTTAGTATTTGTCCAGATTTCTTGTGCACTTTCCTGCACACTGAGAAGTACGGGAGCTACAGCAGGAATGGAATTTAAATGCAGAGACATTTCATTTGGGAATTAATTGATCCCTGCAACAACGTTTCCAAATTGGGCGTGCATAAGATCTGTGCATCCACCCCTACAAAAATGAGCAGTTGTGGGATTGTGAGGTTGATCCACTGGTAAGATTATTGAAACATCGCAAAGAGGGAGGGATTACAACCTGGATGCTGAGGCTTCACTCCAAGGCAAGAAACCTTTTTTGGAAGGAGAGAGTGTCCTTTTACGTAGTAGGTGGTTGTCAATGACCATGAGACAACAGTCTCTGGATGCCTACTGTATTTTAATCATGTTGGCTGCAGTAACAGTCAGAAAGTGCAGCTTCATGGTTCCAATTGCTTGCTACTGTGGGCTGGAGGGTGAGTAGTGCCTAAGAGATTATTAGGAGTTGCTTAACTGGAGTGTTATCTATCTACACGAGTAATGCAAGTCTAAACACAAATAGTAATGAATCATTTTGCATGACTACTGACTATTAAGTGTGCTCATAATTTATTTATTTATTTATTTCCAGTTTGATTACTGGGGAAGTCCACTGGGTCAGAGTGACCTATTTTCAGTGGAGGCCCAGGGAGAAAAGCTCCAAGATACATAATACAGATAAAGTACAGAAATACACAGATGTCAGTCTTACATAATATGGAAACAGTTACAAGTAAGTACCTTGAAAATATGTATAATAAGCAGAAAAGCATTGAGTGTGGACTTATTGTTTATACATTTTCTTTAGTGTGCACGCTCAGATATTAGGTGAGAAGACGTTATATATACATACTTTTAAGTAAAATGAGGATGCACTATACATGCACAATTTCAGAAAAGAAATTAGTAATGGAAAGCTATATACAATATTTACAATGTTGAACCATAAGAAATAAGCAGCTAATAGAGAAAGGAGATCAAAGAAAATGCTCGTGGGAGCATAGCTGAAGGAGAGTTATTGAGGTTATCGATAGCTATTGTTATTGTATTGATAGTTACTGATAGCTAATGGAGAAGGGAGAGCTTAGAAAATGCTTGTGGGAGCATAGCAGAAGGAGAGTTATTGAGGTCTTAGGAACCTGAGGGGGAAACCCCCAGGAGCATAGCTGAAGGAGGGTTATTGAGGTTATCGATAGCGATTGTTATTGTATTGATAGTTACTGATAGCTAATGGAGAAGGGAGAGCTTAGAAAATGCTCGTGGAAGCATAGGTGAAGGAGGGTTATTGAGGTTATTGATAGCTATTGTTATTGTATTGATAGTTACTGATAGCTAATGGAGAAGGGAGATCTTAGAAAATGCTCATGGGAGCATAGCTGAAGAAGAGTTATTGAGGTCTTAGGAACCTGAGGGGGAAAACCCCCAGGAGCATAGCTGAAGGAGAGTTGTTGAGGGCTTAGGAACCAGAGTGGGAAAACCCCCCAGGGGAATGGACTAAGGAAGAGCAGGTTGGATGGTGGCAATTGCATTTCCATTTTGTGGCCAGGTGTTTGGTAAGCTGAGTTTTGAAGTTTTCTAATTTTGGGATGGTTCTTAGAGAGGGAGGAAGGGAATTCCATTTTTTGCCTAGAGAGACAGCGAGGAGAAGTTGGCCTGCTGTACTTTTGGGTTTGGGGATAGCAATTAGGTTTTGATGCTCGGATCTGAGAGTTCTATTGGGGGTGTAATGGGGGAGGATATTAGCGCTGGTCACTTAGTTGGGTGATATACAACTCTCTGTGCAGTGGTGAGTTGAAGGAAGTCAAAGTAGTTTGGGAGTTCAAGCCACTTTAGGGATCTTAGGGTAAGGCAGTGATGGGTAGAAGGTTTAGATTTGGTAGCAAATTTTGAGATTTTATTATAGCAGTTTTCTAGTTTGGAGGACATAGAGGAGGATAGGTTAGTTAGCAGGGGGCTCCATATAATAAGGAAGGCAGTAGATAAGTGGTGACCAGAGTATTCCTAGCAGTATAAGAGAGGAAGCGATTGTTCCTATACCGCATACCTAGCTTTTGGTGGGTTTTCTTAATATTTTGTTGAATATGGATATCGAACTTGAGATGTTCGTCAATAGTAATACCAAGTAGTTTAGCAGAAGGAACCACTTCTATAACTGAATTAGTTTGACTTAGCACTTTGAAGGCATTTTTGTTGTAGGAGAATGACTTTGTGGGAGGGAAAGTAGAATTTTTGATTTGTTTGCATTTAGAGAGAGGTGGTTTTGCCGCATCCAATTTTCGGTGGTTGAGAAGGCAGTTTTGTGTTAGTGTTTTAGATAATTAAGATTAGGTTCTGTGTCTGCACAGTGCACAGTTAAAATGACTGTGCAAAAAGCAGTGTCTTGCAAACACAGGCAAATTATGATAGCACATAAATTCAAGAAATTCAATGAATCCATTGGCCAATAACAAAACAGCACAATTCAAAGTTCTACAAACAGTCAGAGGCCTTGAAATGGCTTAGTTCTTCCTGTACTCTCACTAGTATTTCAACCTGAGCAATTCTGACTCAGATCACATGGCTGACTGTGTGGCACTGAGGGATGAAGCCCTGACTGTGGCCCAGACAACCAGCTTTTCAGCTTAGCATTGGGTGCTGGAAGAGGCAAGTGGAATGGATAGTCATGAGTATTGAAGTGTGGTTCTCCAGTAGTTGAAGGGAGAAAATGTTCAGGTTGGGAAATCACTACCCAGTAAATGGGGACCTGCAAAGCACTAAAATAGCCATGTTTAGGGACATGGGCCTGATGCTTAGCAAGTGACACTAGCACTTATTACTGTGTGGGTGGTAGCATGATCCTTCACATGGAGGATATAGGATGCTCCACTGTGACAAACCTATGCATGTCAATCACCAGGGGTGGGGTAAGGGCCTAAAATAGAAATGTCATAATTGCTATGATGCTTACATATGTAAAAGCCACGTCCATGGCTGCCTGGATCATGGCTCATCATGGAAGGTTCTTATCCTCGCACAGGAGACTTCCTAGTTTTGGTTGACAAACTTGGTCAGGACAAATCATGGGAATAGCTTGATAGTCTGCAGGCACTTAGGTAAAAAGCACCTAGAACAAGGGAAAAAAATTCTTCAAATATACTACAAGGTCACATGGTGGTACATTTTTCCTGTGACCAAGTGATGTGCCTATAATGCAGTGACAGGCCTACCATAACTGACATGGTCTCAGTGCCATTCCACAACTCACAAGGCAGTCATGGTCATGCAATTGCATTACTGTATATCTGGTGCTGATAGCACTGCCTTCTGATGAAGACAATCACATAACTGTGACCAGACAGTATGTAAACCCTTACTGGACCAGTGGGCTATCTAATATTATTGCGTGGCATGGCTAGGCTTAAAAATGTCCTGTGACATCCTTTCTCTGGGCCAGTGATCAGGGAGTCTCAATCCTCACCACAGGCACTGGTGAGTAACATTCATTTTGAGAGAAATACACACGCACAGCATTTTCAGATGTAGGTCTCTGTAACAAGCACAATTACCCTTAAAATTACACAGGGAACACACTCCAATCCTGGGTCTGGACTGTCTCTCTTCAGGCTCCAAATAAGAATCCACACTGACCACTAAAGAGCTCCGTGTCCCTGTTCCTAGTAGGTGACACACACAATCTGAAATCTGATTTTTCACACACACACACACACACACACACACACACACACACACACACACACACACACACACACACACACACACACACACACACACACACACACACACACACACACACACACACACACACACACACACACACACACACACACACACACACACACACACACACACACACACACACACACACACCGTGGAAAAAGGCTGGCAGCGATTACCCGCTCTGCCACCTTTGCCCAGACTATAAGGTAGTTACACTGCCATCAGCAAGCTACTCTAAGGCTTTTACAAGGGTACCCAATTATATTGAGTAAAATTAACATTAATATTTATGGTAGTGTTTCACTAGTGCAGCAAGACTTTCAGGAGCAGCCACAGTGTCAGCAAATAAATGTAAGTACTCTCCAAGTTTAAAATATTCTCTAAAATACCAGCTAGACTGAGAAATTTAAATAGATTTAATAATAATTAATAAAAGGAAAACAGAACAATACTGAATATCTCTTCATAATAAACACCGGAGTTTCAGTCACAGGAAATATATAAAATAACAGATGGATAAATTCACACGGATACAGAAAAAAAACTACACTTGGCTATTCTCACTATATTTTCTTAACTGATTAAAGAATTACTGTTCCCTATTTAAGTTACTTACTACAACAAGACAAGGTTCATAGGTTCATAGGTAGGTACTAGGCTATCTGCCCGAGGGCATTTATAAGCCTAGCCAGAGTGTATAAGCTTTCGCTGCCCCATTGATTAATTAACTGAGCCTCTGTCAAGAAGAGCCAATGAAGTGATCCCAGGGGTGTATTTTCTGTTACCCATCCACTCGTCAAGGATTATCTTGAAGAGTGTTAGTGAGGGGCTCTGCCTAATGTAGTTAGGAATTTTGTTCCAAAGCATGGGGAGTCTCTGTGACAGGAATCTATCCCTCCAGCATGTTCTATTTATTGTTGTGGCAAGGTTTAGCTCACTAGAGTGAGTGTCTCGCAGTGACTTGGATTTCTTTAGGTGGAGCATGTCCATCAATTCTGAGTTGGACATGGCTTTGTAAGTCAGGCAGAGATCACCTCTGAGTAAGCGATATGCCACTGAGTACGGCTGGAGTTTTTCCAGTCAAGCTGCATAGGACATATGTTTGAGACCAGTAATCCTCTTGGTGAGGTACTTTTGTGGTCTTTCCAGCTGTTGGAAGTGTTTTGTGAGGTACATCCCAAATGGCACATTGTACTCTATGATGGGCCTGATGAGTGATGAGTACAGGGGCACTATAACCTCTTTATTTCTAGATGCGAACCCTTTAGTAATTAGATGGACTACATAGAAGGATTTCCTAACTACTTTGGCAATATGATTGTCAAAGGAGAGATTACTATCTACCTGGGCCCCCAGATCTCTTATTACCTCTTCTGTATTAAGGGGGCTGCCACCTATGTGGTAATTCATGGGTGTTTTGTTTTTCCCAAACGGGACGACTATGCATTTTTTGGCATTTAGCTTGAGACCATGACTTTGACATCATGTGTCCGTCTCAGTAAGGCCCTTTTGGAGAATGTCCGTGTCAGCCAGAGAGTCAGTTATGGCTCCCAGTTTGCAGTTATCAGCGAACTTGGTTAGCCATAGTCCTCCTGTGTTTGCCTGTACTTCTGAGAAGTATATGCCAAACAGTAGGGGTCCCAGGACTGAGCCTTGTGGGACACCACTTGTGACTGGCTTAGAGTCGGACCTGGAGCCTGCTATTCTTACTGTGTGAGTTCTGTATGTAAGCCAGTTGGCAACCCATCTCATGATGTAGGGGTTTAAGTTCAGGCTGGTGTGTTTTTCTATAATTCCAGAGTGGGGAATGGTGTCAAAAGCCTTGGCGAGGTCAAGATAGGCTGTGTGAACTACCTTCCCCTCATATATGGCCTTGGTGACTGTCTCGAAAAAGTCAACCAGGTTTAGTAGGCATGATCTGCCCTTAATAAATCCGAACTGGGTCAGGTCAAGTGTTTGGAGGTTCCCAATGTCTTTGTTAATGAGTTCCATGATGATGCGCTCCATAACCTTGCAGACCAGGCTAGTCAGGCTTATGGGGCGATAGTTACCAGAGTCAGTTGTGGCCCCTCCTTTGTGGAGCGGAATAAATGTTGCCATGTGCCATTCTATGGGCATGTAGCCTGTGGAGAGGCTGAGGTTGAACAGTGTGTTTAGGTGGGGGGTTAGTTTGTTCTGTAGTTCGTGCAAGACACAGCCTGGGACACCATCTAGCCTTATTGACGCTGTGCTTTTGGCTTTTGAAAGGGCTGTTTTCACCTGTGCGTCTGTGATTTCTGGAACACTACACTTTTCCGGTATTGTTGCGGGCCCTTTTGGGGGTGAGAGGGGGGTGAAGTTTGCACTGAATCTATCTGCCAGGATGTTGGCAATATCAGTGGGTTCAGTATATTTTGTGCTATTTTGCACTAGCTCAAAGCATATCTGCAAGTTGCCACTTAGATTCTTGACATAGCTAAAGAAGGCTTTGTGGTTATCTTTTGAATCCTTGGCTATTTTTCTTTCGAAGTTAGCCTTGGAGGATTTTATGAGGGACCTTAGTTTCTTACTGATACTGATCAGGGATGTCTTTCCTTCTTGGGATTTGCTTTTTTCTGAACTAGTTTCCTCCTTCTATTGTATAGTCTGTTTATGGCAGGGGTCCACCAGACTGGTTTCCTTCTCTTAGGGGAGTAAGTCTTGGTTTTGCTAGGGATGGCACAATCCATGCATCCTTGTAGGTGCTCATAGAGTGCATTTGTAAAGGTTCCTGCATCTTGGACACTGTTATCCTTTAGCATGGGGGCTGTGAAACTTACCACCTCTGTCTTAAGTAAGGTGAAGTTTGCTATAGAAAAGTTTTTCACTGTGGTTTCCTTGGTTGGAGGTGGTGGTGTGGTGTGGACATCCAGAGTGATTAGTTTATGGTCTGATCTAACCAGTGATGGGTTGACCTCTGGTGTGGAACACCTGTCACCCATGTCGGTGATGACCAGGTCCAATATGTTTTCACCTCTGGTAGGGGAGTTTACCAGCTGATCCAGGGCATTTGAGTTGATAAATTCCAGGAAGCGCTGGACCTGGGAGTTTGTACTTGAGTAGTTTTCCCAGTTAATGTAGGGTAATTGAAATCACCCAATATCAGGGTGTTCGGTAGGACCTTCATGTTTTCAGAGTCTCCAGAAAGGCGGAGTGGTGGTTCTGGGTCATGGAGGGTGATCTGTAGCAGGCCACAATTTGCATTGCAGATTTGCCCAATGTTAGTTGCACATGGATGATCTCGGAGGTATCATGCTGCTCCACTAACTTGGAGGTGTAGGTATCCTTGATGAATATGGATACACCCCCTCCTTTTGTGTTTTGGTCCATGTTCTGTGGCTGAAATGTGTGGTATGAGTTTTAGCCCAGTAGTACTGGGGTGCTCTGTAGAGCCTTGATCCAGGTTTCAGTTACTGCACAGATGTTGACGTTCTCCATACTGAGGAGTGCTTCGAGCACGTGCATTTTGAGATTTAAACTCCTGGCATTGAGTAGCATAACCCTCATTTTTTTTATTTGTGCTGTTTACAGAGGTGGGTTTGACTTTTGAGCCTTGCCTAAAAAAGGCACTATGGGGGCAGCAAGAGCCCTGGCTGGTATTTGAAAGCCTAGGGGTGACAGGTGCAAGCCATCTTTTGCAAAGCAATGAGGCCTGTCGAGCATGTCATCCCAGGCTGACAGACATTGGATCCCCTTTGAATGACACCAGAAGCTTAGCCAGTTGTTGAAATTGATCATTTTTTCTTTATACTGCGGTATCATTGTTGGTGAGGGCAGGATGCTACTCAGGGTCAGGGTCAGGGTCATACCCACCTGGGCTACATGATCAGAGAGCTCTTCCATGTTTCTTTTCATGTAGTCCAGGGAGGTACGTCTCAGGTCATTCACACCAACATGAACAATGACAGAGTCATATTTGTACTTGTTCTGGAGTGACCTGAATGCTTGTGTTATGCGACGGATTCTGGCTCCCGACAGGCAGCTAACAGTAACCTTGTCCAGCCTAGTGAGTGGGACGTCAGTGTGCCTGACTATACAGTCACCTATTACTAGTGTGTTAGGTATGTTATTTCACCTTAAGGGCTGTGATTGTGCGGCACACTGATTTTGTGTTTTATGTGTTGCCTGGTTTGTGACGGGAGGTGCAGGTTTTTTGGATGTCTGCTTTGGAGGTCTGTGATGCTTTTGCAGGTTTTTATTTAGAGCCTCCGAGTATGATTTTGTGTATTTATGTGTATTTTTTGCCAGTGCTGGTTTAGTATGTCTATGTGAGGCTGGAGGTGTGGTGCAAGTTTTAACCTTCTCCTCATGACTGCCTGTTCCAGTCTAGGGTGGAGAGAGCTTAGCCTCCAGTTTAGCTGTATAATTGCATCTCTCGCATATGTTAATGTTTTGTGGTAGGAGGAGAGGGTTGTCTGTGTATGTGAGGCAGTTGTAACATTGCCTCAGGATACCCAGGTTCACCAGCTGGACTAGAGAGTATACCTGAAATTACCCTTTGATCATGCCTGAATAGTAGGGTGAGCTGCTTAGTCGCTTGGTTGGTGAGGGGTGAATAATGAGCCTTGGCCTGCTGGGCAATCAAGTGTCAGGGTATATTAGTGCTTGCTATTAGGTCTGAGCAAGTGCTGGACTGTAGGATGCTTTTTAAGTGCTTAGGTTGAGAGTTAGACTACTTTCAAGGGAAAAACTGAAGAGGAGACTTGTTGGAGCCAGGATAAATTTAGCCCTAGCTAACCGGCACTGCCTGGATGTGGAAAACCATGCAAATGAGCTTTTTACAGCAGGGAAGTGAAAGAGATAGAAATTAGCCCAAAATGGCCTATAAACTACTAACTTCTGGGCTGGAACCACTCCTCCAGGGACAGATGGCTGCTCAAAGCTCCCTCTCTCACAGGTGAACAGAGAAACCTCCCTCTATCCAGGTAAGGTATGGGCAACTCAGAAAATTGTAACACAGCCCTGAATTCAGCACTAGCCTGAAAACTGGACTATACTAGCTTAAAAAGATGGGAAACAATGATTTTTTTAAAGATAAGGCAAAAACAGTAAAAAAATACACTTAAAACAGCTTTATATGACTACAAACAATCAGAAAAGGCTTTTAAACAAATTACCCAATAAACCAGTAAAAAATCTCAAAACTGAGCCCTGTTCCTGTAGTCTTCAATCAGACAAGTTCTAACTGCACACTCCTGCCACTGGGGTGCAGGGGGACCTTCTCCAAAAAAGAATGCCTGGATTAGTGCTCAAGTTATACAAACAAAGCTAGATTCAGCAGGCCTGGATCTAGTCTATGCTACAGCAAACAAGGTGCACCAATTTCAGTATGAAACAGTTCAAATATGCAGGCACTATAAGCCTTTAACCAGAAATTTCCAGCTCAGAAGGGCAGAGTCCAGCCTCTCCTCCCACAAGAGTGCCTACCACAAACCTTCTTAATGTAAAATAACTGGTCTGAAGCCCAAGTGCTTAAACCAGAACTAATACACTTTTAGAATAACAGACACTGAGCCTTCAATCAGCAGTTCCCAACTTAGAAGGAGGTAAGCTACCTGTCCTGCCACAACAGTGCAGACCACAGACATTCTTAATGTAAAACAACTTGTCTGAAGCCCAAGTGCTTAAACCAAAAGGCTTAGAATGATAGTTACACCAAGCAGTAATAAATACAATTAAGTACTTTTAAGATGATGCAAAATAAAGTAGGAAGAAACACAAATGCAGTAAAAGCAGATGAAAAAAGTGCAACATTTTATTTTGAGTGAGCAAATGAGATTGGCTCAGGAGGAGTATCCAAATGCAAATTTACAAGAGGGGCGGGCAGTTTCAAAGCCACCAAAATTAACACCAAAAAAAAGTAGGGAGGGTGGGTGGGGAATGAACTGAAAAAACAGAGCCACAACTTCCAGCTAGATAGTATTCAATGCAACACAAATAATTACATTTAAATGCTGTATTATTTGAAAAAAAAAAGTGCAGATACCCCCACCTATCACTGGCTATTCAAGAATTTTAATAAGCATTAACAGAAAAAACAGAGTCACAACTTCCAGCTAGATAGTATTCAATGCAACACAAATAAATCAATTTAAATGATGTATTATTTGAAAAAAAAGTACAGATACCCCCAATTATCACTGGCTATTCAAGAATTCTAACAAGAATTAACTGAAAAAACAGAGCCACAACTTCCAGCTAGATAGTATTCAATGCAACAAAAATAAACCAATTTAAATGCTGTATTATTTGAAAAAAAAAGTGTAGATACCCCCACTTATCACTGGCTTTTCAATAATTCTAGCAAGCATTAACAGAGAAAACAGAGCCACAACTTCCAGCTGGATAGTATTGAATGCAACACAAATAAATCAATTTAAATGCTCTATTATTTGAAAAAAAGTGCAGATACCCCCACTTATCACTGGCTATTCAAGAATTCTAACAAGCATTAACTGAAAAAAACAGAGCCACAACTTCCAGCTAGATAGTATTCAATGCAACATAAATAAATAAATTTAAATGCTGTATTATTTGAAAAAAAAGTGCAGATACCCCCACTTATCGCTGGCTATGTAAGAATTCTAACAAGAATTAACTGAAAAAACAGAGCCACAACTTCCAGCTAGATAGTATTCAGTGCAACACAAATAAATCAATTTAAATGCTGTATTATTTGAAAAAAAGTGCAGATACCCCCACTTATCATCTGAAAGCCATAGCTAAGCATTCTTATTCCTGGACCATTAACCTCAAACAAGGTGAAAGTTCACAAAATACATACACACACACACAGACACACACACAGACACACACACACACACACACACACACACACACACACACACACACACACACACACACACACACACACACACACACAAGTAAATGCTCAGCTAATCCCCACCTATCAGTCAACACATCAAACCACTATAATGTATTCAATTTCAAACAGAACTGAAAAAATAAGCCAAAAAAAGATGAAGATCATATACGTGTAAATAACTGTCCAGCCAAAAAAAAAAAAAACAATTAAATAGGAAACTTGTCAAATAAAAAAGTTGCACTTACCTTTAGTACCCAGCAGCTATCAGATATGTATGAGTCAGATAGAATCTTATGGCAGTATTCTTCTGCAAACATGACACTTTCCAAGTAATTTCTTCAAAAATGTGGCCATGCATCCAATACCCATGTAACAAAGCATGGCTCAACAAGACTTTCTTCCCTTCATAATAGAGTCGTAAAAAAGCTTGTACTAAACTCTCCTCCAGCTTTTCACTCTGTGGCTTCTCATTTCAGCCAAAAATTCTGCAGGAAGTTCAAAACATGCCCCTTATGCTACAAAGCTATACCCCAACGACTAATGGGATCTTCACCATGTTTCATAAAATGCAGTTATATTCCTTTCATTGTGAAGTAACAACAGAATGGGATTCTATCAGACATGAGGAATGAACTTCTGTCTCCAGTGCCTCATTAATGTGAATGTGAATATTTTCACCTCTAACAGACTTACCAGATGAATGGAGAAGTTTTCACTTCCTTTCACACATAGAACTGTCTCAGCCTCTGAAAAGTTTTGTTTCTATTGAATATTCAAGTTATTAATGAACTCCACAACTGCTGAGGCCCAGTTATTAATGAACTCCACAACTGCTGAGGCCCAGTTATTAATGAACTCCACAACTGCTGAGACCCAGTTTATGGTAAATCACTAAATCCATATAATATCACTATCCTTACCATTTCTTGAAAACAATGCCATTATTCTTATATCAGTTATAAAATGTTGCTTAAAATATAGATAATGACATAGTTTACTGAAACGGAGATTTCTGTATGAACACTGAGATGGAAACGGGCAACAACATTTTGAAGTGGCTCTGTATATGGTTGCATAAACTGACTGTCAGCAACAATAATGATTTGCAAATTAGCATGTAGCAGATGGCAAATAATAGGATCACAAGTAAGCTAGGCATCAACTCCTATATCACTAGGTGGGTTGCAAACTGGCTCACAGGCAGAACCCACAGTGTGAAAGCAGCTGACTCCAAGTCAGACTGCCAGCCAGTCATGAGTGGAGTCCCACAGGGTTCAGTCCTGGGTCCTGTCCTGTTTGGTATCTACTTCTCTAAAGTCCAGGCCAACACAAAGTGAATCTGGTTGACAAATTTCACAGACGATTGCAAGTTGGGAGCTATTATTAACTCCCCAAGTGATGTTGACATCCTACAGAAAGGCCTCACTGAGACCAACGACTAGTGTCAGTACCATGGCCTTAAGCTCAATGCCAAAAAATGTGTCATCATTCCCTTTGGGAAAAACCCAATTTCCATGAGTTACCACATCAATGGTAGTCCACTGAACACAGAAGGCATTATAAGAGATCTGGGAACACAGGTTGACAGCAACCTCTGTTTCAACCACCACATTGCCACTGTGGTCAGAAAGTCCTTCTATGTGGCACATCTCATTACTAAGGGTTTTTCATCTAGGAAGAAAGAGGTAATTGTCTCCCTCTACCCTTCCCTCATTAGGCCAATCATCGAGTACAATGCCCCATTTGGCATGTACCTCACTAAACACCTGCAACAACTGGAGAGGCCACAAAAGTACATCACAAAGAGGATTCTAGGCGTTAAACACTTGTCCTGTATGGACAGACTCAAAAAATTCCAACTATTCTCTGTCTCATATCGTCTACTTAGAGGCAATCTCTGCTTGATTTACAAAGTCATGTCTGACCCGGCTCTGTTAGAAATGCTACATCTAAAGAAATCCCAATCCCTCAGCACCACACGCTCCAGAGACCTCAACTTCATTACCACAATCAACAGAACATGCTGGAGGGACAGGCTCATAACCCAGAGACTGCCCATGCATTGGAAGAGACTTCCCATACATGTCAAAAAGAGCACCTCAATGGCCCTCTTCAAGAAAAATCTTGATGAGTGGATGGGAAATATAAAATTCACTGTGGGGATCACTCCAGTGGCTTGACTTGACAGAGGCACTTGGAGCTAAGGTCAGGTGGCATGATGCCAGGGTAATCCTATGGGCTAGGATTGTAAAGGCTCCAGGGTCATTAGCCTAGTACACACCTATGAACATATGAACCTATATGATCGGAGGGTGGCCTAATGGTTAAGGTGTTTGCCTTACAAACACAAGGTGCAGGGTTTGAGTCTCACAAGGGATAATTGGCTAGGCTTACAATGGCTCGCAAGGGCAGTTAGCCTACTACTAACCTATGAACCTATGAACCTATGAGGTTACTAGGCTAACAGCTTCAGGGCCCTTACAAGACTCACCATGCTCAACCCCTCTACCCACGTGTGTCTGGTTCAAGCAGACACTAAAATCTGCACCTTTTTCCCCTGTCCAAGAGGGACACAGGTGGAACTCTCAGGGTGAATTTCCAGTTACCCATCCAATTGTCCAAATTCCACTTTAATAGGGCCACTTAAATAGGGGGCTATCACAGGGAAGAAACAAGAGTTTAACCATTTTTCTGTACTAACATTCTAAATTAAATTTTATGACTAATGTAGCTCTCACTAGTAGCTTGAGTGAAAGCATGCATGCTAATTAGTTGGTCAGTAGTGGTCTGCATTCCAGAGTCATCTAAAATTGGAAGGTTTGTATCATGCACTACAACCCCCCCCCCTTACTTTTACCAGTACTATCAAGCAAAACAAAAAGAAGGCAAATTAATGTCCTCCATAGTCTTAGACCTCTCTAAAGCATTCAGTATTGTCGGTCATCAAAAACTCCTTACTGAACCATCCACCATCAAACTAAGTCTTTCATCACTATCTTGATTCCATAGCTATCTAACTGGTTGGCAGCAAGCAGTTAAATGACAACAGGAGTTTTCTCTTCTCTTACCAGTCGTGGGGGTCCCTCTTCTTACCAGTCATTGTGGGGGTCCCTCTTGTCTTGATTTGAGGACCAGTCCTATTCAGTATTTTTAATAGCAAACTGCAATAACACCTTGCTTCAATTGTGCAATAAGGAGATGATTCTGCACTCATCTTCTACTCATCTTCTCAGTACAAACCCTACTAAAACTTCCAAGAAATAACACAACTTGCTTTCTATGCTGTTGAATCCTGGCAAATAAATTCGCACCTGCTACTTAATCCCAGCGAAACTAAACTAATGCTTTTTACACCAAAAAGTTTTCATTTATAACATCCTCCTTTCATATCTGCTTATCCAACAATACCAAAGCAGCAACAGTACCTGAAACAAAATGGCTTGGTGTGCTAATTGATGCAAAACTGAAGTTTCACTGACTCTGTCTCAGGTTATCAAACAGGACACATAAGTTATCAAAAAGACACATGAATTTAGGATCCCTATATAGAATCAAACTGTATCTTACCAACTCTACCAGTCAATAGCCAGAATTCTATTGCTCTCTCCCGTTAAACATTTCCCAAGTTTTTACTAACTTACAAAAGTAATATCAAATCTAGACACTTGCTATAATAAAACAGACACATTTGCAAGAAATACACCACACAGATCCCATCACTGCATTGCACTACAATAACTTAACTGGCTAGAATTATTCCATTACTTAACATACTCCAAATTAATCACTGCCCACAAACTTATATACCTTCCAGAAAAATGCCTTGCACTCCAAAATGTACTGCAACTTTATTCCAATACTAGAGACCTATAATCACCAAACAAAGCTTTATTGTTAGTTACCAAATCCAATAATAACATCAGTGACTCTCTTTACTCCAACTACATCTTCCAAATCTTTAACTCTATTCCTCACCCTATCATAGCTGCAGAAAAACAATCACATTTCAAAAATCAACTTAAATAGCATTTAAGCAATAACTGGTTATGAACATGTTCCAGTCCTGGCTAAATTCCTCATATATTTCACTTACTCATGGTCACTAAGAACTAATTTCTCTTCAAACCAAGCAACTTTAATACCCCCCAATTCTTCTCTTCACTTCCTTTTCCCCTTCTAAGACACCTGCTATCTACACATTTCTGTTTAGTCCTATACCTTCTACATTACTGTCTATGCGCACATCCTTCTTTCACAAAATACTTTCTTACACCTTAATCCCCCTTACCTACACCTCCACCTTTCTCATTCATAGAAACTGAACTTTTTCTTCTTGTTTCCGTTCCCATCTCCTACCCCTACATACTCAAATCTTTTCATCACACTTCCTAATTTATGTCAATATTCCAATGCTCAATATCTTATCTATCTCTTTTTACGTCTTCCACCGGCCTCCATTCAGAACCTTATTAAAAATCATGTCAAAATACTTTATACCTACGTACAAGCATTTATGGTACCAGTTAACTGGATGCGCATCTGTAAACTGTTTCTATTCTTCACAGTCCTTCACAATTTTTGAATTTAATGTTTTCCAGTCCTGTGTTACTCTTGTATTGAATGTACTTTTAAACAGAACATACTAATTATGTTTGAAATCTATGCTTTAAACCCTTTGGAACTTATGTGGAGCTTTTCTCCCCAGGCCTCCACTGAAGAAGGGATTTTACCCAGTCAAACTTTCCTGGTCAACAAGAAACAATAAATAAATAGTTTATGATAGCAGGAGTTAAGTGGTGTCTGCAAACTACTGCACAAAATATTAGCATCCAAAGAACGTAATTGTTTTAATGTTCACAGTGTAAACTATTACAAAACAGTATGTGAGTGAGTGAGTGAGTGAGTGAGTGAGTGAGTGAGTGAGTGAGTGAGTGAGTGAGTGAGTGAGTGAGTGAGTGAGTGAGTGAGTGAGTGAGTGGTAAATTCAAGTTCCATTTCCTGCCAGGGCACAGCAAGTGGTTGGTGGCTTACACCATGCTCCCCAACTCACAAGCTGATAATATACAGGAATGACCAAGAAAATTAACTGAATCAGGGTTTGGTTGCTTTGCAGAATAATAACTATAGCTGGCTCACGTCGGTGGGACTGCAAATTACACAGGAGACAATTCTAATTGGGCACATGCAACCGATAGCTATTTTGACTGCTTTTCATTATTAGAGACAGTGACAGCAGTACATTATAGGGTACTAACCACTAATTCTGTACTTCTAGAGAAAAAATTAAAGGACCACATGAGGACTGTGACATATTTGATGACGTGTGGCTGCAACATAGGGTTTGTTGGACCTTAACTTGCAATGTGAATGTTTTTTTCAGAAGTGTGCAAGTCATTAGCTATTCTACAGAAATATCAAGGCTAATCTTAAATATGTTCATAAATGTACTTTGTAGTAAAGCTCCTTGGTCCAAAGGTTTTCAACTGACCTCTAGATCGTGTCATGCAAAGTGAGATACAAAGTGGGCACTCAGGTCAAGGCAGGCACTGAGCTTTCAAGTAATCGCCATTTTGTTCTGAGTCATATTGCCTACATAAGGTGATTGCTGGATGGAGCTGTGAAGCCATAGTATGTAGGAAGGATGTACTTGCAATGTTTAGCTGGTGCAATGTTGTTGGAAGAGATCAGATCCCACCTTTAGAATAGCTTCTCCCATATGACTGGAGTGATATGGACTGATCTCAGTAGATGAAGAAGTGGCAAACAGCAGTGCCATAAAGTGGTCACTGCTTGTCATAACAGTAACCCCAACTTCTGCTGGCCATCAGAGGTGAGACAGGGTCATAGGTTCATAGGTTCATAGATAGGTAATAGACTATTGGCCCAAGGGCCTAAGTAAGCCTGGCTTTGGTGACTGCCTCAAAGAAGTCGATCAGGTTCAGAAGGCATGATCTGCCTTTCACAAACCCGAACTGGGTGGGGTCCAGAGTTTGGAGGTTACCAATGTCTTTATGAGTTCCATGATGATATGTTTCATGGCCTTGCAGACCAGGCTCATCAGGCTAATAGGGCAATAGTTCCCAAGATCAGTGGTGGCTCCCCCTTTGTGGAGTGGAAAACTGTTCCTGTGCACCATTCAATGGGCACAAAGCCTGACATGAGACTATGATTGAACATGGTGCTTAGGTGGGGAGTCAGTTCATTCTGAAGTTCATGTAAAACACAGTCTGGGATGTTGTCTGGTCCCATGGATGCTGTGTTTTTGGTTTTAGAGAGTGCAGCTTTTACCTGCATAGATGTGATTACAGGGACTCTGCATTCTTCCTGTATAGATATGGGCCATTTAGGGTGTGAGAGGGGGGATAAAGTTAGCACTGAACCTATCTGCCAGGATGTTGGCAATATTAATTGGTTCTGTAATTTTCGTGCCGTTGTCCTGTAACTCAGGGCAGATCTGGGTATTGCTATTGAGATTCATGACATAGCTATAGAATGGTTTGTGGTTGTCCTTAGAATCAGTGGTGATTTTGTTTTCGTAGCTAGCTTTGGAGCATCTTATAAGGGATCTCAGC
>NC_056739.1:1474090136-1474093497 GCF_019279795.1 Protopterus annectens
CTTCCTCATACAATACCACAACTCTTCTCTAGGCACCCTGTCATATGCTTTCTCCAAGTCTACAAAGACACAGTGCAACTCCTTCTGACCTTCTCTGTATTTCTCCAATAACACTCTCAGAGCAAACATCGCATCTGTTGTGCTCTTTCCTGGCATGAAACCATACTGCTGATCACTAATCATCACCTCCCTTCTTAACCTAGCTTCTACTACTCTCTCCCATAACTTCAAGCTGTGACTGATCAATTTTATCCCTCTGTAGTTACTGCAGCTCTGCACATCACCCTTATTCTTAAAGATAGGTACCAAAACACTTTTTCTCCACTCCTCAGGCATCCTCTGACTTTCCAAAATTTCATTAAATAATCTAGTTAAAAATTCCACTGCCATTTCTCCTAAGCACCTCCATGCTTCCATTGGAATGTCATCTGGGCCAACAGCCTTTCCATTCTTCATCCTCTTCATAGCTGTCCTTACTTCCTCCTTGCTAATCTGTTTCACTTCCTGATTCACTAACCCCACATCATCCAACCTTCTCCCTTTCTCATTCTCTTCATTCATCAGCCTCTCAAAATACTCTTTCCATCTACTCAACACACTCTCCTCTCTTGTGAGTACCTCTTCCTCACTATCCTTTATCACCCTTACTTGCTGCACATCTTTCCCAGCTCTGTCCCTCTGTCTAGCCAATTGGTACAGGTCCTTTTCTCCCGCTTTAGTGTCCAATCTCTCATACAACTCTCCATACGCCTTATCCTTAGCTTTCGCCACCTCTCTCTTTGCCATGCGCCTCATCTCCTTATACTCATGTCTACTTTCTTCATCTCTTTGACAATTCCACTTCTTCTTCGCCAGCCTCTTCCTCTGTATACTCTCCTGTACTTCCTCATTCCACCACCAGGCCTCCTTGTCCTCCTTCCTCTGTCCAGATGTCACACCAAGCACATTTTTAGCAGTCTCCCTTACTAGTTCTGCTGTAGTTACCCAGCTATTGTAACTCTCCACTGCCTCCCAGTGCCTGTCTTAACTCTTCCCTAAACTCCACTTCACAATCACCCTTTTTTAACTACCACCATTTAATCCTTGGCACTGCTTTCACACTCCTCCTCCTCTTCTTGATCACCAACGTCATCCTACAGACCACCATTCTATGCTGCTTAACTACACTTTCCCCTGCCACCACTTTACAGTCTCCAATCTCCTTCAGACTGGCCCTCCTACATAGGATATAATCCACCTGTGTGAATCTTCCTCCACTCTTGCACGTCACCCTATGCTCCTCTCTCTTCTTAAAATACATATTCACCACAGCCATGTCCATCCTTTTTGCAAAATCCACAATCATCTGACCTTCTGCATTCCTCTCCTTAACACCATACCTACCCATCACTTCCTCATCCCCTCTGTTCACTTCACCAACATGCCCATTAAAGTCCGCTCCAATAACTAGTCTCTCACCCTTGGGTACACTCACCACAACTTCATCCAACTCACTCCAAAATTTCTCATTCTCATCCATCGCACACCCAACGTGTGGAGCATATGCACTAACAACATTCATCATTACACCATCAATTTCGAGCTTCATAAAATCACTCTGTCAGACACTCTCTTCATGTCTAGAACACTCTTGGCATATTGTACCTTTAGTATAACCCCTACCTCATTTCTCCTGCCATCCACACCATGACAGAACAATTTGAACCCGTTTCCTAACCACCTGGCCTTACTTCCCTTCCATCTGGTCTCTTGCACGCACAATATATCAACCTTCCTTCTCTCCATCATATCAGCTAGCTCTCTTCCTATACTAGTCATACTGCCAACATTCAAAGTTCCTACCCTCACTGCTACACTCCTAACCTTTCTCCTCTCTTCCTGCCTTCGGGCATGCCTTCGCCCTCCTCTCTTCCTTCGGCCAACAGTAGCCCAATTTCTGCCAGCACCCTGTTGGCTAACAGTACTGGTGGCGGTTGTTGTTAACCCGGGCCTCGACCGATCCGGTATGGAAATATGAAATTTTTGCACCATAAGTTATGTGGCAGAATTTTTACGCCGGATGCCCTTCCTGACGCAACTCTCCCCATTTATCCGGGCTTGGGACCGACACAAATAAATGCACAGGCTTGTGCATCCCCAGTGGCTGGGTTCATCTCTAACTGTAAACAGTCTAAAAATCTCTGCTCCACTAGTAAACTAAAACTGATTCTGTTGGGTCACTTAATATTTGGTGACAATATTTTCTGTAGAGCTATTTTACAAGCATTTAGATCAACCTTTTGTCAAACATAAGCACTATTAGTGAAAGGCCTGATTTCTTTTAGAAAGGCCTATTTTCATTTAGAATTATTAAGCAACATTTTTCAGGATTGGAATTCTCCACATATGGTGGTACAAGTTTTTCATATGATCTGTAATTCTACTTTGCTTTATATAAATCCAAATGTTGCTTATTTACATTTTTACACATTTCCACAATTTAACATAGTCTATCTCTTAATCAGCCTTTTGAGAGACTGGTTCTGTGGCTTTTGCTGTGATTACTTGCCTTCACTTTATTTTATTTGCATTTTCACCATCTCACAACATCTTTATTACGTATACTGTTTCTTCTTTCTCTTTCTTTCTGTATTTTTATATTGATGTATCTTGCTTATGTAAATTCTTTTGTTTGTGTTCTGTTTTATCTGGAGCTTTTTCTTTTTCTTTTTTTTTCCTTATACCATCACTTTTAATCAGCCTGTTCCAGATGAGCAATCCACTTACCAAAAGAAAGACTGAAAAATCAATTAAGATGTATAATACAGAATTATAGACAGAAGACAGAAAGACAAGCAGAGAGACAAACAAATAGAAACAAAAGAAAAGTAAATGCAGCCCATTACTGAGCTATGCCTCTTCAGTTGTGTGCATGGTGTTTTATATGGGGGGAATTTAATAAAGCTTACACGGAGCTAATCTCCATGTAAGCATAGTGTTATGGCTCGAACACGGAGTTCAGAGCCTTTGAGATCCAGGAAACAGTGCTGGGGATATGCATGAGCCTCCCAGCACTGTTCAACCATGGAAGTGATCTTGGAATGTAAATCACCTCATTTGTTGGTGAAAACCATGCAAATGAGGTGATTTACCAATCCAGGAAGCAGACCGGCATCCGTGTAGGAGCCGTGTCTGCATTACAAATGTATGCAAAAACATTTTGTGTACAGGACTGCAAATTTAAAAAGGGGGCTATGACAACTCAAAGTAAAGCATGCATTAGTTGCATCAGGCATGCCAATGGCGAAAACTATGGCCACTGGCATTTAAAACTGATGCAAAACATTAATAATCAAAGTTAATGTTACGTGCACATATGCTT
>NC_056739.1:1474093997-1474116423 GCF_019279795.1 Protopterus annectens
TGTATGCAAATGCAGACCTGACTGGCAACATTCAAGTTTTAGAGAAATTTATGATATAACCATTAAAGCCCAGGATATAGTACTATACAAAAATTACATGTCGCCAATTGACTTAACTAACGCTATGTTAATGCTAGTGATCATCACCCATGGACTCCCTGCTGAATACCCTGTCACACTGTGCTGTTCAAGAAATTTCCTGAGGGAACTACCCCAGGGATTACCTCAGTGTCACTGCTCAACAGAGGCACAGCAAAATATGGGTATAGTCTCCCATACTAAAGGGGTGGCGTACCAAAAACTAGCAGGCTTGTAAATGCCCTCGCAGATAGCCTAGTTAACCTATGAACCTATGAACCTATGTATTACTTTATTATTTTAGCCACTGTGGGACACACTAGCTGGACAGTATTAAGCAGAATATGTATAACCTGTGTAAAAACAAATAATACCAGATGTGCATTTTGTACAGTAGATGCTGCTGAAGGAGTATGTGCAACATGGAAGTCATGGCTGTGTGTCAAAGGCATATAAACCAGTCCAATACCTATTGAAGAATGACATGAAGTAGTTATCTAATTATAGCATGTGACACATCGATAGGCAGTGCTTACAGTATGGATTGTATAACACACCACAGGTGATGCATACTTTCACTTGACAACAGTAGTAGCAGCATACGGAGATAATGCACATAGTGCTGTACAACTGCATAACACTCTCAACATCGTTTGCATTCTGAGTATCAGTGGTTTTGAACATGCATGTTAGACCCTAGCGCATGCACATGATGTAACATCTGTCATGATGCTATATAAATTACATTGCAGTTAGTAGATGCATATGTCCACAACTGAGCATGAGCATTTTTTGTACCACAAGGTCCACAAGTCATGTGCCCATTGTGTGGTCATAGTGTGACCAAGCAACATGTAATGAATTTATGGCATGGTGTCTGGACACATATGTGTACTCTAGCATTACTCTGTCACATATGAATATTCTCTGTCATGCAAGCAGATGTAGTCAATGTACCACCTTGTGGCATATATATTCTGGACATGCCAAACATAATTTCTCCAGATGTGCATATCTGCCCATGTTGTGCCCAGTTTCCAACAAATCATAAACAATCAAAAAGAGCACCATTCATTTTCATGGACAGTATGTGCAAAGATACATTGATGTTTACTGTATTCTATATATTATATATATATATATATATATAATATATATATATATATATATATATACATATATATATTACTGATCTATCACACACTCAAATATGCCCAATACTTTTTCAGAACTGATAAAACATGTGCCTCCACAGTACTTGTTAACTGATAACTGTTGTTTCCATCTAGCTGGGAGTATGTTGCACATAGCAATATAATTCTGTATTGTGTTTCCTATGTCTGGCATGTATTGCAGTAGCATATGTTTTGTGGGCCTGATGGAGCATGTGAAAAAATGAAGTGTGGTGACATATGTTCTGTGTCTGGCCTGCTGGAGCATGTGCAGAAATGAACTGCAGGGAAATAGAGTGGCCTAATAGAATGTCAGCAAAATAAACACAGAAATATCCTAACCCATTACTCATATAAGTATATTTTGCTGTCATGTGCAAGTGTCCAGAGCTTGTGATCCAGAGATACCTGAGCATGACAAATGTGGCCTGTCATACCACGCCACTACTTTGTAGTACACATAACCTTGTTGTGTGAACCTTAAAGGTAATTCTACATACACAAGGAAGAAACTATGTTAATATATATATATATATATATATATATATATATATATATATATATATATATATATATATAATTGTAGACTTTGTGTAAATAGCAGTTAGGTGGTTATAAGAAATATGTGGAACCACAGACAATCTTGGCTACCAGGAAAGAGGGCAGCCTAAAAATGTTGCCAAAGATTCCAAAGACAACCACAAGGCATTCTATAGTTATGTCAAGAATCTAACTGGCGATGCTCAGATCTGCTCTTGGCTACAACAGAATGGCATTAAATATACTGATCCCAAGGATATTACCAATATCCTGACAGACTTAGTGCCAACTTCACTTCTCACCCCTAAAGGACCCATCTCAGTACCAAAAGATTGCCAAATCCTGGTAATCACCCACAGGTAGAAACTGCACTCTCCAAAGCTAAGAATACAGCATCCATGGGACCAGATGACATCCCTGGCTGTGTACACTGAACTCCAAAATGAACTGGCACCTCACCTAAGTGTCATGTTTAATCATAGCCTCACCTCAGGGTTTGTGCCCACTGAGTGCGCCAGCTACAGTTATCCCACTCCACAAGGGGGGATCCACCTTGGATCCTGGGAACTACCATCCCATCAGTCTGATGAGCCTGATCTGCAAGGGCATGGAACGCATTATCTTGGAACTTATAAACAAAGACATTGGCATCCTTCAAACACTGGACCCCACCCAGTTTGGGTTCGTGAAGGGCTGATCTTGTCTCCTGAACCTTATTGACTTCTTACTAATCAGTCTCCAGAGCTGTGGATGAGGGTAAGGCTATCCACACAGCTTATCTGGACCTCGCCAAGGCCTCTGACACCATCCCCCACTCTGGAATCATAGATAAACTTACTAAGCTGGGCATAAATCCCTATTTCACTCGATGGGTTGCCAACTGGTTTACTGACAGAACCCAGACTGTAAAAGTAGCCAACTCCAAATCCAGCTCCAGACAAGTGACAAGTGGAGTACCTTAGGGTTCAGTCCTCTCTGGCTAACAAAGTTCGCAGATGACTGCAAACTTGGAGCCATTATTGAATCTCCAAATGATGTGGATATTCTACAAAAGGGACTTACAGAAACAGATGCTTGGTGCCAGAGCCATGGGCTCAAACTTAATGCCACGAAATGTATAGTTATCCCCTTTGGGAAAAAACACATACCCATGAATTGCCACATGATGAGAAACTTAGGGACACAGGTGGACAGTGGTCTCACCTTCGATAACCACATCACCACAACAGTCAGGAAATCCTTCTATGTGGCACACCTCATCACTAAGGGCTTTTCATCCAGAAAGCAGGTCATTGTCCCACTGTACTCATCCCTCATTAGACCTATTATAGCGTACAATGCCCCATTTGGTATGTACCTCTCAAGACATCTGCAACAGCTGGAAAGGCTGCATAAATACCTCACTAAAAGAATCACAGGCCTAAAGCAGATGTCCTATGCTGACCATCTAAAAACTCCAGCTATAGTCTGTGGCATATGCTCTCTTAGAGCCGATCTCTGCTTATCATACAAGGCCATGTCAAACCCTGAGCTGTTGAACATGCTCCACTTAAAGAAATCCCAATTCCTCAGAGCCACATGCTCCAGGGATCTAAACCTTGTCATCATAATGAACAAAACATGCTGGTGGGATAGGTTCCTGACCCAGACACTCCCCATACTCTGAAAGAGACTGCCCATACATGTCAAGCAGAGCACCTCCTTGGCCCTCTTCAAAAGGAACCTTGATGATTGAATGGAAGATAGGAAATTCACCCCGGGGATCACGTCAGCCCCTGCTAGACAGGGGTCCAGGAAGTCAATATTGTGGGATGAAATATCCGGGAATTGTTTTGGCTAGCTTATAGGCCCTAGGGCCGATAGCCTAGTACCAACCTATGAACCTAAGAGGCTGACCATTCATTTAGTGAGAGAACTGAGTTGAAATAATGGAAACTGCTGATTTGTAGAGTGAACTGGTGAAGGAAATTCTTCCCTTTTGTAGAGCTGGAAGTAGTATGCTGTATTATGGTGCTGAAACGGTTAGGGCCTAGAAAAGGCAATGATGGGGTGAATAAGATGTGTTCCTATGTAGCGAACCAGATCTAGATGAGAAGGATCAAGCAAACAGTGACACAGCACATAGGAATAAGGCCAACAAAAATAACATGATTGTAGGGAAATTATTAACTATCAGTGGAAGGTGATCTGAGATCTGGGTATGCCAAAACTGAATTACAAGGTGAAAAATGGTTTATATGAAAGATGAATCAGAAAAGAGGTAGAAAATAAGTGAGTGTGGAAGGTAAAATGTGGCCTAATAATCATTTTTTTGCATTCTTTGTTTCCTGACATCAGCATATTAAAGAGACAGTGTCATTGCAAATACCTAATTTTATCAGGCCTTTCTGTTGACAAACTTTAGTAAATGAGACAAATATTACCATGTCCCTCCTGATAATTTATTACAAATAAGTTTTCACAGTAGATGATAGAATGTTCCAGAGCATAGCATTCTTTATATGTTTTTGGATGTCAGGACATAGTAAAATCATAGATCAAGTTCACTTATTTTAGTACTGTATATATTCTTATTTCAGCACTTGTGATGATGCAAGGATAGTTTAAGATAAGTTGAAGTTGCTTCATCAACTTTCAGTTAAGTGTGTGTGCCTCGCTGTGTTATGATGTGCATTTGCCACAGCCAAGTCATCGTCCATCCTGAGTCATGCGGCAAAGTGATGTGTGTGTGTGCGAGTGTGTGTGTGTGTGTGTGTGTGTGTGTGTGTGTGTGCACGTGAGCTTTAATTTTAAATGATAGAAGTACTAAAAGTTCCAACTACAAAAAAATCAAACCCAATAAGTCAAAGATTTAAAGGACCCAAACCCAACACATTGAAAGAGGTACAAACTTTCTTCTATAGATCCACTAACCCTGCCACTAATTCCAGCCATACATCATTAGAATAATGGTAGTGTTACGAGCAGGGTTTTTCAAAGGCCAGGTATAGGGTTGGGATTAGGAGCAGGGTTATAGTTAGGGTTAGGATTAGCACATACTAGTGAGGTGATCACCTCACTAATACATAATAACCTGACCGTACCTAGCCCTACTCATAACACTATCAATGCACATAACATTTTAGCACCATTTAGCCAACTGTAACAACACACACATACACACACACACACACACACACACACACACACACACTACACAACACACACTCTCCTAACAACTTAACTCTAACAACTCACACTTCAACAAAGACTCCTACATACTATCCCTTACCTACCCTAACCTACACACAATTGTATAACACACATTCCCACTCTAATCCCCAAAGCTACACTTCTACAATTCTGTATTGGGTAAAATGCCATTCAATTATGACTCAGCAAAAGTTCAAATGACCATTTGATCTTTTGCTAGTACTATATGTTCAAAACCTCTCAGCTATCCAGATTTTTGCTTCATCTTTTGGTTTGTCTGACTGTCTTCATAAAATTTTGGGTTTTCTGGCAAATCACTGAGGACTGAAGTCACTAAACAATGACAGGCATTTGAATTTCAGACTTCACAGCCTTCAGAAAATGTATGCAAATGCAGAACCTGTTATTCTGGCAACATTCTAAGTTTATAAGAGCAAAATTTAAAATCTGTCCCTATTTTGGGGCTTTTGTCACCCCATTATAATTGCCTTTGTCCAGATTTATTGTGCTAGGAGGTTGAGAGGTATTATTCTCAAACAAAATTTTATCTATAGTTTGAAACACAATTTTGTCTGTTTTATCTATAGTTTAAAAATACTTTTTCTTCATGTAGCAGGACAGAACCTGTCCCTTGATTAAGTCATTAGCAACAACACTGCCAACATTAGCAAACTTTTAATTCTGTTAGTGTATCCAGCACTGCATCTAATTTTAAAATGCCTTACTAACACTCACAGCTAAAATGGTCGCACAGACCTTCCAAGCCCATTTGTCATGTGAGCAACGTGTTTAGTTTGACAAATTGTCCCTTTGCTTCCTGGTAGTATAACACCACCAAGAATGAAAACAATAGTATTATTACAGTGAGACAATCTTCTTCTTTCGGCATTGTCCCGGTTAGGGGTCACCACAGCAGGTCATCTGCCCGCTCATGATTGGCAGTGGAGTTTTACGGTGTTGAGTTGCCAGCCCGGCACCCAACCTTACACAGAAGGCACACACATGCACACAATCACACCTAGGGCCAATTTAGAGTGTCCAATTCACCTACTGCATGTCTTTGGGATGTGGGAGGAAACCAGAGCACCCGGAGGAAACCGACGCGACCACAGGGAGGATATGTAGACTCCGCACAGAAGGCACCCCAGCCGAGGATCGAACCAGAGAACCTCTTGCTGTGAGGCAGCAATGCTAACCGCTGCACCACAGTGGCCGCCCATTACAGTGAGCCAATGACTTACATTAATGTAAAGTACTTTACTGTTCATTAATAACCCGTGTTATTATAAAAGTACCTTCATATAACAGTAGAAATGTCTTGTAAGCAGCCTTTAGAACTAAGTAAATGTGACTTTAATAATATTGCGAAGAAGCCTTTTTGAGAAGTAAAAGAAGATAAAATGAAGACATTACATGGCATGAGTATCTTAGCAATTATATCAATGGGATAATTGTGGTGATTGTTAAAAGAAAGTCTTTTCTTGTAAAATGTATGACATAATCCACATGCCTGTAGAAAGAACACCTTTAAAGTGAGTTTAAAAAAAAGTAGTGATTTGGACAGATTATGGATAAGGGTGTAAATGAATGGAATGCCCTGAATGTAAAGACTTTGAAACAGTTCCAGTGATTTGCTGTGGACATAAACACTATATATGGGTCTACTTCAGAAGACTGACAAACCAAAAGACTGAATCCCAAAAGACTGAAAATTCAAAATACTGAATGATGGAATATGTTCTTCTCCACTGTTATGCAATCTTAGAGTTGGCATATAAAGTTAGTAGGGGTGTGGGGCACAGCCCCACACATGAGGGTTGCAGGGGGGCTTGCCGCCTGCATTAAAAATGTGTTCATTGTCTTGAATTTTCAGTCTTTTGGGATTCACTCTTTTGATTTGTCAGTCTTCTGAAGTAGACCCAAAGACAAGAAAATATTGCAACATGGAAAGTGATAACATACGACAAGAAAACAAATCTTAAATGTAATAAGGTAGTAGAATTGATAAAGGTAGCAACATGTGTAAATCAGGAATTAAGAAAGATGAACCTAAATATAACCATTATGTAAAGAAGAATTTTACAAAAGTGGAAAAGTTCAGTTAGATAAAAATTGCAAGAGCACTGCATATACATGTGTATGAACAAGTAGGAAAGGATGTTTATTCGTTTGGGATGCTGGGAGTCAGAGAAAACAGGAAAAGAAATAAAGAATGTGAAAGTGATGGTTGGTGAAGCAAAAAAGAGAATGGTGTGGCAAAGGAAAAAAAAAACAGTATAATGAGAATAGTTTTGATGACTCTGACCTTGATTAGCATCTTACCCTCACCAAGAATGATGCCACAGTATAAAGATAAAATGATCAATTTTAACAATTGGATAAAGTATTGGTGTCATTCAAAGGGGATCCAGTGTCTGTCAGCCTGGGATGACATGCTCGGACAAGCCACGCTGTTTCACTAGGGATGGCTTGCACCTGTCACCCCTGGGCTTTCAATACTGGCTAAGGCTCTTGCCACCCCCATAGTGCCTTTTTAGGCAAGGCTCAAAAAGACAAACCCACCTCCATAGACAATACAAGGAAAAAGAAACTAAGGGAAATGCTGCTCAACGCCAGAAGTCTAAACCTCAAAATGCACGAATTCGAGGCTCTCCTCAGTAGGGATAACATCGATATCTGTGCAGTAACAGAAACCTGGTTCAAGGCTCCTGAAAGCACCCCAGCACTACCAGGTTATACTGCACTATGCTTTTTGGCCACAAAACTCAGACCGAACCACAAAAGGAGGGGGAGTATCCATATAAATCAAAGATACCCACACCTCCAAGTTAGTAGCACTGCACGGCATCGGAGACCATCCATGTGCAACTAACAGTGGGCAAACTGCCTTTCAGTTTGTAGCCTGCTACAGACAACTCCTCCCAAACCAGGAACCCCTCTCGGCTTTCCTGAGAACACTGGAGAATATGAAGGTCTCTCCAAACACCATTATATTGGATGACTTCAACTTCCCAAACATTGACTGGGAAAACTACTCAAGCCCCAACGCCTCAATGGTTCCTAGAATTTATAAACTCAAATGCAATGGAACAACTGGTCACCACCCCCACAAGAGGGGAAAACATATTGGACCTGGTCATCACCAACATGGGGACTCTATGTTCCACACCAGAGGTATACCCCTCATTGGTAAGGTCAGACCAAAAATTAATTTCACTGGACATCCATATCCCACCCCCAGCCAAGGTAATCACGGTGAAGAACTTCTCAAAAGCAAACTTCACACTTCTCAAAACCAAGGTGGTATCCTTCAAAGCCCCCGGGCCAGTGGAAAATACAGCTCAAACCGCAGAATCCTTGACAAACGCATTCTATGGACACCTACAGGAATGCATGGATCGTGCTATCCCAAATAAAACCAAGACTCACTCCTCCAAAGGCAGGAGACCTGTCTGGTGGACCCCGGCCATAAATAAGCTATACAACAAAAGGAGGAAGCTACTACATGATAGAGCAAAATCCCAAAAAGGGAACGCATCTCTGCTCAGTACTAGCAAGAAGCTACGATCCCTCATAAAATCATCTAAGGCCAGCTTCGAAAGAAAAATTGCACAAGACACTAAAGACAATCACAAGGCCTTCTTTAGTTATGTCAGGAACCTGGGTGGCAACTCCCAGATATGCTCTGAGTTAGTGCAAAATGACAAAAAATACACTGAACCCACAGACATTGCCAACATCCTGGCAGACAGGTTCAGTGCAAATTTCTCCCCCCATCCCCCCAAAAGAGCAAATGTCCATCCCAACAGAGTGTAGCCTCCCTGACATCACAGATGAACAGGTGAGAGCTGCCCTTCCAAAGCAAAAAGCACAGCATCAATGGGACCGGACCGTGTCCCGGCTGCGTCTTACATGAGCTTCAAGAAGAACTTAACCTCACATAAAGTCACTGTTCAATCTCAGCCTTACTACAGGATATGTACCCAAGGAATGGCGTACAGCAACAGTGGTCCCACTCCACAAAGGTGGTGCCACAACGACCCCTGAAACTATCGCCCTATAAGCCTGGTCTGCAAACCTATGGAGCCGCATCATCATGGAACTTATAAACAAAGACATCGGAACCTCCAAACACTGGATCCTACCCAATTCGGCTTTGTTAAGGGCAGATCTTGCCTCTTGAACCTGGACAACTTCTTTGAAACAGTTATCAGGCCATAGACGAAGGGAAGGTAGTCCACACAGCCTACCTGACCTCGCCAGAAAAGCCTTTGACACAATACCCCACTGGCATCATAAATAAGCTCACAAGCTTAAATATCAACCCCTATGTCACAAGATGGGTTGCAAACTGGCTCAGGGATAGAACCCACATGGTCAGAATTGCAGGTGCCATGTCAGACTCTAAACCAGTTACAAGTGGCGTCCAACAAGGCTCAGTCCTGGGGCCTCTCTTGTTCGGTATATATTTCTCAGAGGTACAGGCTAACACGGGAGGATTCATGGCTGACCAAGTTCGCAGATGACTGCAAACTGGGTGCCATAATCGACTCTCCGGCTGACACAAGCATCCTCCAAAAGGGTCTCACAGAGACGGATAACTGGTGCCAGAGCCATGGCCTAAAGCTAAATGCCAAAAAATGCATAGTCATCACCTTTGGGAAAAAAGTGCCCACAAATTACCATATAGGTGGTAATCCATTAAGTACGGAAGAAGTAATTAGGGATTTGGGGACCCAAGTAGATAGTAATCTCTCCTTTGACAATCGCGTTGCCAAAGTGGTTAGAAAGACTATATATAGCCCACCTTATCATGAAAGGTTTCACATCTAGATCAAGAGAGGTCATTGTGCCCCTCTACTCATCACTCATCAGGCCCATAATTGAATATAATGCCCCATTTGGGATGTACCTTACCCGACACCAGCAGCAACTGGAAAGACCCCAAAAGTACCTCACCAAGAGTATCAAGGGACTCAAACAGATGCCCTATGCAGTTCGGCTAAAGAAACTCCAGCTCTACTCAGTTGCCTACTGCCTACTCAGAGGCGGTATCTGTACCTGATGTACAAAAGCCATGTCCAACCCAGAATTAATGGACATGCTCCACCTCAGGAAATCCAAATCCCTTAGAGCTACATGCTCCAGGGACTTAAACCTCAGCACAGAAATAAATAGGACATGCTGGAGGGACAGATTCATATCCCAGAGGCCCCCCACACTCTGGAACAAAAATCCCAGTCCAAGTTAGGCAGAGCCCCTCACTGACCTTCTTCAAGAGAAATCTTGACGAGTGGATGGGAGATCATAAGTTCAACCCTGGGATCTCTTCTGGGTCCCTGCTAGACAGAGGCACAATAAACTAACCGTAAAGGGCTATCTTCTGTGACCTACTATTCAAAGGCACAGTCTACTAATCTAAAAGGGTGGCGAAAGCCAAACACACTCTGGCTAGGCTTATAAATGCCCTAGGGCAGATAGCCTAGTATCAACCTATGAACCTATAAACCTAAGTAACTTAATTTCAGGAAGAAAAGCTGGATAGCCCTGCATATGCTTAATGATTTTTAAGGCAGGCTTGCTTGATGGATATAAATGTTAATCATGTGGAATGTAAACATTATGAGAAAGGATAACCCAAGGAAAAGTCATACATATGAGTATGTGTTGATATATTGACATGCACAAGCATCGAAACACAAGAGATTGATGCTCACTCTTCAAAAACATACTTACCAAACAAATGAAAGGATCAAAACTCCATCCGATCATGACAGGATAATAAATA
Organism: Protopterus annectens; assembly: GCF_019279795.1. Taxonomy (NCBI): domain Eukaryota; kingdom Metazoa; phylum Chordata; order Ceratodontiformes; family Protopteridae; genus Protopterus; species Protopterus annectens. The sequence goes on from NC_056739.1 coordinate 1,474,104,768, forward strand.
GTTTCCATTTCTAGTCAATTAACCAAAATCCTACCTCTAACTTCAGACACAGTTTGCCTGAATAGTAGTAGCATTGCGGAAATGTATTTTAATAAGGTAAGGTGTAGGGCTGGATTTAGGGATGGGGAGGGTTAGGTTTAGGGGATATCGAAATGTTTGGCTTTAAAACACAATTCCAAACTTACCTTAACCACAAGCAATCAGTCTTACTTCTTATAACACCTCAAGCATTGGCTGAATGGTGCTTTCAGTGTATTTCCAAAGCAGTTCTCTCTGTTAACAAACTATTCAACAAAGTGAAGTGCACTCATGCATGAAAATATATATGTATATATACATATGTGCATGCGTGTGTGTTTGTGTGTGTGTGTGTGTGTGTGTGTGTGTGTGTGTGTGTGTGTGTGTGTGTGTGTGTGCTTGTATATACACACAAATATATATATATATATATATATATATATATATATATATATATATATATATATATATATTATATATGTCAAACCTAAAGGTCATGTTATATTTTGAGTAAAAAAATAATAACAAAAAACCTACCCAACCTAAACAAGTGTCCTTGATGTGCTAATGATTGTTTTAACCTCTCTCAGTATAGGTGTCCTGTGTTTCTCTTCATGAGTTGGGATAGCTGGTTAAAAAATGTTTCTGTGCGAAAAATCTTCTGAAGCTGTTGTAACTAGATAAAAACGTTTCTACACAAAATAATACTCTGAAGCTGTTATGGTTCAAGTTCTTTATTCAGGTTAATTATCCAGGCAGGTAAACGTAGATCAGGTTAGATAAAATTACATGGCAAATGCAGCTTCATCTATAATGGCTTTTAAAACCATGTTTACAAAAGGAATTGATGTCACATGGAATTTTCCTTAGACAGAATGTAACTAAAGAGGATAGTGGTGAACTGTATGTGCTTGGATCATTTTAAACGGTAAATGTTTTATGATGTACAAAAAGAATTTTTATTTTATTTTTATTAGTTATGTTTTGATCTTTAAGATGATATAACCCAGATATAAAAAAAAATTCTATTAATAAATCAAAACACCACCAAGAATTGGTGCCAATCTACTAAAAATGTCAGTCATTAAACACACCCACTGTGACATCAATTCTTGTTGTAAACATGCCTTTAAACCCCATTATAAATGAAGTCATTGCTTGACTTTTGAAGGCAGTGATTACTTTCTGATCGACTGAGGTTGACACTGTGCACATCGATGTTTAGGTGTTTCAATATATTTCAGTACTACTTGTTTTTGTGACATGGAATTGTAATTGTTCCAGAACTGCATAAACCACTGTTAAAAGTATGGTTAAAATGGACACTTTATATTTTATTTGGGTTAATTCCATTAAATTACTCCCTAACAAACTCATAATCAATAAACAGTGTAATCAACTATTGGGCATTTGCCATAAGGACATCAGTTGAAAGACAGTATTTTGTTGAAATAAGTTTCTAGGCTAGTATAGTCCATTTTTCAGGTTAGTGCTGAATTCAGGCCTGTGTTACAAATCTCTGTGTTTGCCCATACCTTACTTGGATAGAAGGAAGTTTCTCTGTTCACTTGTGAGACAGAGGAGCTTTGAGCAGCCTATCTGTCCCTGGAGGAGAGGTTTCAGTCCAGAAATTAGTAGTTTATTGGCCATTTTGGGCTAATTTCTATCGCTTTCATTTCCTTGCTATAAATACCATATTTGTCCGGTTTTGCGCGCCGGGCAGCGCCGGTTAGCTAGGGTAAAAGTATTCCCGGCTCCACAAAGTCTCCTCTTCAATTTTTCCCTTGAAACTAGACAAACTTTCAACTTAAGCACTCAAGCCATTCATTTCTCAGCCCGGCACGTGCTCAAAACTTATAGCAAGCACTTATAAACCCTAGCACTAGACCCTCCTGTACTGTACAGAAGGACAAGGCTCTCTATTCAATCTTACCAGTCATCCAGTAAAACAGTTCACTGTACCTATCCAGGCATGTCCAAAGGGCAGTTTCAGGTGTACTCTCCAGTCCAACTGGTGAATCTGGGCATTTTGAGGCAATGTTACAACTGCCTCATGTACACAGACAACCCCTCCTCCTACCACCAAACAATAATACATGCGAGAGATGCAGTTATACAGCCAAACTATAGGCTAAGCTCTCTCAACCCAAGACTGGATCAGACAGTCAAGAGGAGAAGGGAAATACTTGCATCACACCACCAGTCTTACATAGACCCATTAAACCAGCACCGGCAAAAAACACACATAAATACATGGAAACATACTCGGAGGCTCTAAATAAAAATCTGCAAAACCTATGGACTCACATCAGAATTTTACAAAGCATTTTCCCTGATAGCCAAACTACTATACTATACACCTAATTACATAATAAATTATAAAAATAAATGATATCCACTTTAATGCCTCAAAAACCATCTTTATATTAAAAGAACACACAGACCCCAAAAACCCCAACAGCTACAGACCCATCTCCCTCTTAAATATAGATACTAAAATATTTACCTCTATACTTGCAAACAGAATGAAAAATCTGATAGAGAAAATCATCTCCCCAGAACAATCCAGTTTTACGCCACATAGACAGACTAGTGACAATACATTAACATTAGATGCACTAATATCCTACGCTAACCGATACAATAACAACATCTACACAATGGTAGTCGATGCCCACAAGGCATTTGATAGGGTTAACCTAGAATTCTTACTCCAAACACTACCCTACTTTAATATACCCAGTAGATTCATTCAGATCATCCAAACTCTTTATAGCAACCCATACACATCTCTATATATAACTAAACTTGGTCAAATAGGATTCTAATAAAAAAATGGAACAAGACAAGGATGCCTATTATCACCCTTCCTGTTTAACCTATACCTAGAATCACTCTTTCTATACATTAAACAAAATGCTTACCACAATCCTTCATCAACACACAACTTCAAAATATACCTCACTGCATTTGCGGATGATCTGAACATATACTGCAATACATCAAATTCAGATATAAAAAAAATAATAGCTGTAACTGAACATTTCTCGACCATGTCTAACTACAAACTAAACCTCAATAAAACTAATATTTTCCCCTAAAACACCCAAACTCATCTCACTAATACCATTGTTAAAACACAATAAAATAAAAGAAGAAACTAAATACCTGGGAATCACCTTTTTCCAGAATAAATGTAGAAAGACCCCTACCAACACAATGTAAACCTTAAATGGCAAAATATAATGCAAGACTGTAAAAGATGGAACAACCTAAAACTACCATTCTTGGCCAAAGTATCAGTAATCAAAATTAACATTTTACCTACACTAATGTATATATTCATGACATCACAGACAATAATACATAATAAATTCTTCAAACAAATTCATACCTTCCTAGCAAAATTTATATGGGAACTCAAAAATGCAGAATCTCCAATCCAAAATTAACACTCCCCAATAGCAAAGGAGGACTAAATCTACCAGATTTTAAAATGTACTACTCGATCATTAACACTAACAGAATATTAAGAATAGCTGAACATAACCCATCAATGGAAAATTGGTCTCCTCTTTGGGTGACAATCTATTATAGATATATTAAAGCTTTAGGTTTCAATCCCAAAGCACTTCCATTCCTGAAGCAGAAAGAAATACAAACTTGTAACATTATAGAGCCCTTAAAACATTCTATCAACTTAGCGCAAAAACTCTTTCAATTCTTGAACCTTGGACAACCCATGACAATACTACAACCCCTTCATAAAAACCCAAATTTAAAAATAAACAATAAGATGCTGGACTTAGTCCATTTTCCCAGACTGAAATATAAAACAATCCAAAATATTTATCCTTACCTTAACTGTTCAATACAAGAAATGAGGACCAACTTAAACCTCCCTAAATCACACATAATAATCCTAAGACAAATCAAAGAACTGTGTTCCAGTTACCTCCAAAATGCTACTATGACCAACAGTGACATAGAAACTTGTAGCAGGTTTTGGAAAACTATTACCACAACAAAGAAAACTTATTAATTCATATAAAATGACAAATGAAATCAAATACCAGAAACACCTCCTCTTCTCTAACTACTGAGAAATATTAAACCATCCATAGATGATCAGCAAATAAGCCAGGCAATCAATCTAACACTGAAGATTATACCCCTTAAAAAGTTAGCATACACTCAGCTCATGATCAGTAATAATGCTTATTTTACACCTCCAATCCTACACAAATTTAACATTATCAAAATCACCTTCTGCCCACACTGTAAGGACCAGATAGCTGACTTAATCCATGTATTTTGTAAAATGTGTCTATAAACTCTGGAACTCTCTCAAGGTACAATTACAAAAAGGGTTATCAAACATCAACATTAACTTGGGAATTCACTCTATTACACATTCTCCCACCCAACATACCAAGAAAACAAACAAATACACTTTTAACAATCTTCCTACTAATGAAACTGTATATAGCTTTTAAATGGCTAGATACGATAAATATCTCTTTGGGAGGGTTTTAAACAAGCAGCTATACAACACCTTTAGCTCATAAAATAGTAATAGATAAAAGAAACAAAAACATGAAATCTGGAAGAAATTTGGGAACAAACCTTTAATATCATATTAGCATAATTCATCACACAGCAACTTAGAAATACACTCTAATGGAACCAAGAACACATACAAGTTTAGGTATAAAATAATAACTTGATATTACTTAATGTATATACTGTCTGTATAACTGTGGAATTAACAGTGAAAGCATCGATGCACATAGTGTAAATAGATATGTTGTACGGCCTATATCCTGTGGTATTGACATCAATGTATAACATATATATACAGTCATGTTGTAAGATGGTTTTTATCTGTGACATTTATTAATGTAAAAATAAAAATAAAAATTATTGAAAAAAAAAAATCTGCAAAACCAACAGAGACCTCCAAAGCAAACATCCAAGCAACCTCCACCCCCCAACACAAACCATGAAACACATACTTTACAAAACCAGTGTGCTATGCAATCACAGCCCTTAAGGCAAAATAACATACCCAACAGACTAGTAATAGGTGACTCTACAGTCAGGCACACTGACGTCCCACTCACTAGGATGAATAAGGAGAAGGTTACTGTTAGCTGCCTGTCGGGTGCCAGGATCCGCCATTATAACACAAGCACTCAGGTCACTCCAGAACAAGTACAAATATGACTCTGTCATTGTCCATGTTGGTGTGAATGACCTGAGCCGTACCTCCCTGGACTACATGAAGAGAGACATGGAAGAGCTCTCTGATCACGTAGCCCAGGTCGGTATGACCCTGACCCCGAGTAGCATCCTGCCCTCACCAAGAATGATACCACGGTATAAAGAAAAAATTCTCGATTTCAACAATTGGCTAAGTTTCTGGTGTCATTCAAAGGGGATCCAGTGTCTGTCTGCCTGGGATGACATGCTCGACAACCCACGCTGCTTCACTAGAGACGGCTTGCACCTGTCACCCTTAGGCTTTTGAATACTGGCCAAGGCTCTTGCCACCCACATAGTGCCTTTTTAGGCAAGGCTCAAAAGACAACCCCATTGCCATAAATAGCACAAGTAACAAAAAACTTAGGGTAATGCTACTCAATGCCAGAAGTCTAAACCTCAAAATGCACGCATTCGAGGCACTTCTCAGTATGGAGAAAATCGATATATGTGCAGTAACAGAAACCTGGTTTAAGGCTCCAGAGAGCACCCCAGCACTACCAGGCTACAACTCATACCATACATTTTGGCCATAGAACCCAAACCAAAATACAAAAGGCGGGGCGTATCCATATTCATCAAGGATATCCACACCTCCAGGTTAGTGGTACAGCACGATGCTTCAGAGATCATCCACGTGCAACTAACAATGGGTAAAACTGCAATTCAAATTGAAGCTTGCTACAGATCACCCACCATGTCCCAGGATCCCCATTCCACTTTTCTGGAAACACTGGGAAACATAAAGGTCCTACCAAACACCCTAATATTGACTGATTTCAATTACCCAAACATTAACTGGGAGAACTACTCAAGTATTAACTCCCTTGCCCAACTTTTCCTAGAATTTATAAACTCAAATGCCCTGGTTCAACTGGTCAGTACTCCCACCAGAGGTGACAACATATTGGAGAGGTCAACCACTCGCTGGTTAAATCTGACCATAAACAAATCACTTTGGATATCCATATTCCGCCCCCACCCCCGGACAAGAAAACCACCGTTAAAAACTTTTCAAATGCAAACGTCGTGTTACTTAAGACCGAGGTGGAAAGTTTCAAAGCCCCCATACTAAAGGATAACACTGTCCAAGCTGCAAAATCCTTTACTAATGCATTCTACAGGCAGCTACAAGAATGCATGGATCGTGCCATCCCAAGCAAAACCAAGACTCACTCCGCCAAGAAAAGGAAACCAGTCTGGTGGACTCCTGCCATAAACAAGCTATACAATAGAAGGAGGAAACTAGTACAGAAAAGAGTAAAATCCCAAGAAGGGAAGACATCCCTGATCAGTATCAGCAAGAAACTACGATCCCTCATAAAATCATCAAAGGTGAGCTTTGAAAGAAAAATTGCCAAGGACTCCAAAGATAACCACAAGACATTCTTTAGCTATGTCAAGAATCTAAGTGGCGATGCTCAGATCTGCTCGGAGTTAGTGCAGAATGGCACAAAATACACTGAACTGACTGATATCGCCAACATCCTGGCAGATAGGTTCAGCGCAAACTTCACCCCCTTCTCACCCCCAAAAGGACCCATAACCATACCAAAAGAATGTAGAGTCCCTGAAATCACAGACACTCAGATTAAAACAGCCCTCTTCAAAGCCATAAACACAGCATCAATGGGACTGACGGTGTCCCAGGCTGAGCCCTACACGAGCTCAAAGATGAATCTAACCCTCACCTAAACACACTGTTCAAACTCAGCCTCTCCGCAGGCTACATACCCATAGAGTGGCGCACAGCAACGGTTATTCCACTCCACAAAGGTGGAGCCACAACAGACCCCAGGAACAATCACCCTATAAGCCTGACTAGCTTAGCCTGCAAGGCTATGGAGCCGCATCATCATGGAACTCATTAACAGAGACATTGGGAACCTTCAAACACTGGACCCTACCCAGTTTGGCTTTGTTAAGGGCAGATCATGCCTCCTAAACTTGGTGGACTTCTTTGAGGCAGTTACCAAGGCTATAGACGAGGGAAAGGTGGTACACACAGCCTACCTAGACCTCGCTAAGGCCTTCGACACCATTCCCCATTCTGGTATTATAGACAAGCTCACTCAGCCGAACATAAACCCCTATGTCACAAGATGGGTTACCAACTGGCTCACGGACAGAACCCATATGGTGAGAGTTGTGGGAGCTAGGTCCGACTCTAAACCAATTACAAGTGGCATTTCCCAGGGCTCAGTCCTAGGGCCCCTCCTTTTTGGCATATACTTCTCAGAGGTACAGGCAAGCACAGCAGGACTATGGCTGACCAAGTTCGCAGACGACTGCAAACTAGAGGCTATAATTGACTCTCTGGCTGACACAGACATCCTCCAAAAGGGTCTCACTGAGACGGATACCTGGTGTCAAAATCATGGCCTCAAGCTAAATGCCAAAAAGTGCATAGTCATCCCCTTTGGAAAAAACAAAGTACCCACAAACTACCACATAGGTGGTAGTCCCCTAAATACAGAAGACATAATAAGGGATCTGGGGACCCAAGTAGATAGTAATCTCACCTTTGATAATCACATTGCCAAAGTGGTTAGAAAATCCTTCTATGTGGCCCACCTTATCACAAAAGGGTTCGCATCCAGATCAAAAGAGGTCATTGTGCCCCTCTACTCATCACTCATCAGACCCATCATAGAGTACAACACCCTATTTGGGATGTACCTTACAAGACACCTGCAACAGCTGGAAAGACCACAGAAGTACCTCACCAAGAGGATCACTGGCCTCAAACAGATGCCCTATGCAGCTCGACTGAAGAAACTCCAGTTGTACTCGGCTGCATACCACCTACTCAGAGGTGATCTCTGCCTGACATGTAAGGCCATGTCCAACCCAGAATTGATGGACATGCTCCACCTAAAGAAAACCTTATCCCCTTGAGCCACATGCTCTAGGGATCTAAACCTCACCACAACAATAAATAGGACGTGCTGGAGGGATAGATTCTTGTCCCAAGACTTCCCATGCTTTGGAACAAGATCCCAATCTGCATTAGGCAGAGCTCCTTGCTAACACTCTTCAAAAGAAACCTTGATGAGTGTATGGGAAACAGAAAGTTTACCTCGGGGATCACTTCAATGGCTCTGCTGGATAGAGGCACAGGGAACTAATCTAAGGGGGTGGCGAAAGCCAACAATTGTGCAACGCTGCAGAAATGATGAAACCAAACAAAATTCTGTTAATTTAAAATGTTAAAACTTTTAAAATGTAAATGTATGCTATCTTATGAATACATGTCTATATCTGATTGAGTATTGGATTAGCTCTTAATTCAGAAATGGTGTGAATATGTAACACTAATAGCATTCAGATACTTGCATTTAATGTATCCCTTTTTTATACATTTTTTTTAATTTTTGTTAGTTCTGATTCCAGAGTTATGTGGATATAATTTCAAGCTAATTTTAAGTTAATTTAATTTGTTTTTCCTTAATTTTAATAGGTACATTTGGCAGCATATGATGACCTATTATCTTTCTGGATTATAAAGCAGTTAGTACATGCAACTGTGCTACAGGTCAAACAAATCTGAATTATTTATGCAGCAATGCTTTCTGTCATATGTTTGCTGCTCACACCACATCAAAACCTGGAAGTCTGATTAAAATGGAAGCAATACATTTGAGACAGGACAGTTTTTTAATGGCCCAACCTCAGTAACATGTGGATATGCTTTACAGACTGAATGGATCAGTATTAGGATTAAGAAAGCATTGCTTATCAACATGTCTCTTGGTACACTAGGTTTTACCTCATTTGCTGAACATGCACAGAATGCACGAATGAGTGCACGTTCATTTGACTAAATCACATATGACCGAATTCACTTTTATATAGTGTAGATAAGCAAGAGAGTGTAGGAAAATTAATGCTTGAATGAAAAGGTGGTCGTGAAGATGTGCAAGGCTGTGTTACAGCAGTTGTTATGAATATGCAATTGTTCATGGGTTAAAGTAAGGGGACAGAGTCAGCATTGTGCATTAGTTCAACAAGTCAGTAAATTCTAATTTTCAAGTCCTGATTTAGCAGCAGGAAAATGATTGTTGTGGGACCTGGGTATTCAAGCTCCTATGCAGAGGAGGAAAAATGTCCACGAATAAAATACCCTAGGGAAGCCAAGAATAAATGGATGACCAGGTAGGCTGCCTTAATAAAGGTACAGTGGGATGTCGGTGAAGAAGCTGGGCTACCAGTAAAGCCTTGAGAAAGGCTGTGCCGCACTGAGCTTGTGGTTGATAGTTGAGTAAAGCCTTTAGAAAGGCTCCGTATACAGGTCGTAGTTTCGGCTGGTCAGGTCACCTGCTGAGAGGAACCGCTAGTATGACAGCTAGAAATCAAAGATGAAACACACAGAAAAAACAGGCAAAACAATGTAAATGTGGCTCGGCTAAGGAGCTCTGTCATTGGTGGCAAAAATCAACGTGAGTCGGTTCAGATTCTAGAAGGTCGTACTTTGTTGAAGTAAAAGTACCAGAAGTACAATCACCATCGGCTAGTTCCTTAATGGAAAGAGTGATCCTGAGGATTTCCTTTTATAAGAGTACCTGGGGGTGTGTCAGTGGGAGCCAATCAAGTAAGGTGAAAAAACCTTTATTGTGATTGGGCACGCCAACTTGACATCATACCTTACAATCTGATAGGTTATATACCCTGAGCCAGCTCATACGTGGTTAGTAGAATCACTCTAAACCTACAATAGTGAAGTTCGGAGATTAGCTAAAATTAGCTTAAAAATGTAGTTAACTAAAAATAGTCTTGCTGGAAAAAAATCAACCCTAGCTGGTAAAATACATTGTTAGGCTACACATTTCAATATCTTCGTCAGGATGGTGGACGACCTAAAAGAGCATAATAAGCAAAGCCGAGCGTACTAGAGAAATAGGAACAACATGTATGTTAAATAACATGTATGTAAAATAAGAAACAGGCTAGAAAACCAAAAAATAAGACCAAAAAATAAGAACCAGGCTAGATATCCAAAAAATAAGACACAGAAACTAAAAAGAGAAACAAAATAGTGAAAAAAATCTTAAATAATGGATATCAATAGAAACTAATGTATTAAGATATAGAACTGAATGAGGGCTATTAATTAAAAAAAAAACAATCTTAAAAAGGCACTGATATGTAACCTGAAAAGCTAGAAAGACACGAAAAAAGTAATACTGAACCATTGTAGAAAACATGAAAGACAAAAACATATATGTAGATGAACCATTGACCAAAAACAAATGAGTCCGAATTTGCCAGGGGAAGTATCAGACCATGGGCTGGAGGTAGACTGGTGCGATCAAAACTGGCTGTCGCACAAAAGGTAACATTTCGTCTGTAAATTTGTTAGAGGTCCAGGCGCAGAGGTTGTGGTATACGGTGTTGTATCTTTCTGAGATACAAGACTGGGGTCGAAGATTCCGCATAGTTAAGGCCTGGTCTTTTCCTTGCCTGCAAACGTATTTGCCACTCGAGTTCCCTCTTCTCAAGCAAGTCCTGATTTAACAAAGAAAACTCTCAACTGTTCAAATAATCAGCGGATTCTATAAACCCAGGGAGTATGACTCCCTTGAAAAGACGTATTTGCTCATGTTGAATGTAATTTGTTTAAGCATTTGTCTATATATATATTATTTGCATTGCTTTTTAATACCAATATTGAAGTTGTTTCTAGAACTCCTATTTAGTTTATAACATTTTTCAATCTGTTCTTTAATACTGAACACTCTTACCGTATATATGGCATTAAGCAAGCTATATATGTGTCTGTGTTGGAACATTTGGAGCAGGAGTTGACCCAGTAGTCAGAAACTTGGGGGCACACATAAACAATAATGTGGCCTTTGACCATCATGTGTCCACAGAAGTGAGGAAATCATTCTATGTTGTGCAGCTTATAGCAGGGGTATGTCATACAGGTCCAGGGAAGTCATTGTTCCACTGTATTCAGATTTCATCAGACCTATCATTGAGTATGATGCCCTGTTTGGTATGTGCCTAACCAGGCATATCCAACAACTGGAACATGCAAAGAGGTTCCTCATTAAAAGAATACAGGGTGTAAATAACATGTCCTATGCAGACTGCCTCGAGGATCTATCCCCGTATCCTGTCTCCTACAGGCTGTTGAGGAGAGATCTATGCCTGGCATATACAGCATTATCAGACCCCAATTTGATGGAGCTCCTGCATATCTGTAAAACAAACAGCACCTAAATTACCTAAAGACTCAAACCTTGCCTGTGATATAAATAGAATCAGTTGGAGGGACAGGTATGTATCCCAGAGACTACCCCTTCTCTGGGGTGCCCTTGTCGTCGTTAGCCTACGAAACACTTATGAACCTATGAAAGAAGACATTAGTATT
>NC_056739.1:1474116923-1474161923 GCF_019279795.1 Protopterus annectens
AGATATATTTATTGAAAACAATCCACAGTATCCACAGTATAGGAAACTAAAAACCACATGAACAACTGTTAAGCGCTTTCATCCGCTTATCGCAGACTTCTTCAGAACAGCTGATTGACTCACAATACAATCCTTTTAAAATCTTTTTGGCGCCATTCTAGAGGCAAAAATTTAAAGTGCCAGTGCTCAATATAATTTGTACATACTTTAAAACCATGATTATAAAAACAACAATACATCAATATATCCTAAAACTTACTAAAACCTTAAATAATGAGTAATATGAATACTATTTAAAAAAAAAAACTGAATAATAAAATTACAATACCTAACTTCATACCTCATTGTTGTAACGAACAAACTCATACATAATTCTGTGATAACATATTTACACCTGATGGTATAACTGATCATGCCAACATTAGAAAGGGTTTGATAGAAAAAAAATCATTTATACCCAGTTCCTTTGTGGCATCGGTCAACACCTGCCAGATGCTTTCTTTCTTGCTTAATATTGCTTTAAAATTGCCCTCTCTATTTGATGTAAAAACTTGATCTATTATGGCAAAACTGAAACTATGATGTTCACCTTTTTTCTCTATATGTCTATATAATGCGTTCTTGGTGTCATGTACCCTAATTCTGTCAACATGATCATAAATTCTTTTCTTAAATGGTCTCTCTGTTTTGCCAATATAGTAAGCAGGGCATGATGAACAACTAGCTAAATAAATAATGTTCTTACTGTTACAATTCCCCCCTCTAAATTTTATATAGGTTCATAGGTTCATAGGTTCATAGGTTTATACTAGGCTATCTGCCCTAAGGCATTTATAAGCCTAGCCCAAATTTTTGTGGCTTACGCCACCCCTTATATGAAAAAATACTGTGCCCATTAGTTTGTTGTGCCTCTGTCCAGCAGTGAGACAGAGATGATTCCCGGGGTAAACCTACGATCTCCCATCCACAGGTCTAGATTTCTCTTGAACAGAGTCAGCGAGGTGCTCTGCCTCACATGGACCGGGATTTTATTCCACAGCATAGGGAGTCTCTGAGTGATAAATCTATCCCTCCAGCACGTCCTATTTATATCCGTGCTAAGGTTTAAGTCGCTTGCTCTAGTGGTTTTGGTGGATTTGGATTTTTGAGGTGGAGCATGTCCATTAATTCGGGTTGGACATGGCCTTGTATGTCAGGCACATGTCACCTCTGAGCAGACGGTATGCGACTGAATAGAGCTGGAGTTTCTTCAATCTGGCAGCATATGACAGATTTTGGAGTCCCTTTATCCTTTTGGTGAGGAACTTTTGGGGTCTCTCCAATTGCTGCAGATGTCGGGTGAGATGCATCCCGAATGGGGCATTGTACTCGATCATTGATCTGATAAGTGAAGAGTACAGGGGAACAATGACCTCACTAGATCTGGATGTGAATCCCTTCATGATCAGGTGGGCAATGTAGAAGGTCTTTCTAACCACTTTAGCAACGTGAGTGTCAAAAGAAAGGCCACTGTCAACCTGGGTCCCCAGGTCTTTGATAACCTCTTCTGTGCTTAGTGGATTGTCACCTATATGGTAGCTTGGGTTTACCTTGTTTTTCCCCGAAGGGTATGACTATACATTTTTTGGCGTTTAACTTCAGGCCATGTCTCTGGCACCAGCTATCTGTTTCCGTGAGTCCCTTCTGAAGGATATCCGTGTCCGATGCACTTTCCACTATGGCGCCCAGTTTGCAGTCGTCTGCAAACTTTGTCAGCCAAAGTCCTCCCATGTTGGCCTGTACTTCTGAGAAGTAGATGCCAAACAATAGGGGGCCAAGGACCGAGCCCTGTGGGACACCACTTGTGACCGGCTTGGAGTCTGACATAGCGCCAGCAACTCTAACCCTGTGGGTTCTGTCCTTAAGCCAGTTTGCAACCCATCTTGTGACATATGGGTTTACATTTAAGCTGGTAAGTTTTTCTACAATACCCGAGTGGGGTATTGTGTCGAAGCCTTTGCAAGGTCAAGGTAGGCTGTATGGACTGCCTTTCCCTCATCAATTGCCTTGGTGACTGTTTCGAAAAGTCGACCAAGTTCAAAAGGCATGATCTTCCCTTGACAAAGCCAAACTGGGTCGGGTCCAATGTCTGCAAGTCCCCTATATCTTTGTTTATGAGCTCCATTATGATCCTCTCCATAGCTTTGCAGACTAGACTTGTTAAGCTTATGGGGCGGTAATTACCAGGGTCCGTGAGGCGCCGCCTTTGTGGAGTGGGACCACAGTTGCCGTACGCCACTCCTTGGGCACGTATCCTGTGGTAAGGCTGAGATTAAACAGCTGCCTTATGTGCGGGTTTAATTCCTCATTTAGCTCGTGTAGCACACAGCCGGGGACACCATCCGGTCCCATTGATGCTGTGTTTTTAGCTTTAGAGAGAGCAGCTTTCACCTGCACATTTGAGATGTCCGGGAGGCTACACTCGGCTGGGATAGTTATCTCTCCTTTAGGGGGTGTGAAGTTTGCACTGAACCTGTCTGCCAGTATGTTGGCAATGTCTGTGGGTTCAGTGAGTTTGTATCATTTTGGACTAATTCTGAGCATATCTGGGAGTTTCTACCCAGGTTCCTAACATAGCTGAAAAAGGCCTTATGATTGTCCTTTGAATCCATGGCAATTTTTCTCTCAAAATTGGCCTTAGTTGATTTTATGAGTGCTCGTATTTTTTACTAATAATGATCAGGGTGACTTCCCTTTTATGGATTTTGTTCTATCATGTAATAGCTTTCTCCTCTTATTGTAAAGTTTGTTAATGGCTGGGGTCCACCAGACTGGACGTTTGCCCTTTGTGGAAAGAGTCTTGGTTTTATTTGGGATTGCCTGATCCATGCAGTCCTGGAGGTGTTCATAGAAGGCATTTGTAAGGGCTTCTGCAGCTTGGGTTGTGGTTTCCACTGGCTCAGGGGCCTTGAAGGATACCACACCAGTCTTGAGTAGTGTGAAGTTTGCTTTAGAGAAGTTCTTCACTATGGTCTTTTTTGTTTGGGGTGGGGGCGGGATGTGGATTTCCAGTGAGATTAGTTTATGATCAGATCTCACCAATGAGGGATATACTTCCGGTGTGGAGCATTTTGCCCCCATGTTTGTGACAATGAGATCTAGTATATTTTCTCCTCTCGTGGGAACAGTGACTAGCTGTTCCATGGCATTTGAATTTATGAACTCCAGGAACCGTTGGGCTAGAAAGTTAGGGCTTGAGTAATGTTCCTAGTCTATATTCGGGTAGTTGAAGTCACCCTACCCCAAGTAGACTTGAATTTTTCCACAGGTAGACATCAAATGCTGGAGGTTTGAAGGGAATGACAGGGGCCCCTGGGAACGTTTTTTGGGAATGTAATGAGTTGATGGATTTTTAGAAATTTTCTACATGGCACTTTATCAGAAATGCAAATTACTCTAAGTGAATGATTTTGAGCTGGGATATAGAAACGTAGCTTTCGAAACATAGTAAGGCCCTACTAAGTTTAATTTGACTGGCTGCCAAAAACAAATTAAGAAACAAAAATCAAAAACAAAACTAAATATAACAGAACTGCTGAATATTGTAAAGGAGATAAAAAAAAACACTTGATGGGATCTTTAGAAAAGGGAAGGAGTAAACTACACAGAAAGAAATTAAATATATGGGAAAGTACAGTTGTGTAAGTAGATGTTCAAATTACCACTGCTGCAGTAACCTTAGCTAAAAAAGACATTTGGGTACCAAGCCTTCTGAACTTTCATGCCAACAGAGAGGAAATCTGAGCCCTGAAAGGACAACACTGGTAAAAAAAAAGTCTCCACACCCTGGCATTAAAGACGCACTAAAAACAGGCAGCAGTGATCACTTACTGCTATGGTAAGCTTATCTACACAAATGTACTATGTTCATCAAACACATTTGGGAGATGGAAGGAGAATGATCCTAGGAAGGTGTGATCTAGACCTAGAGAAGGAATCAAGTTTGTAATGCCTTAGATGATCGAGTTGCTCCATCTAGAATAATTCTAGAATCCAGCCCTTTAAAGCCATAGATAAAGTCAAGGCCCTGGTAGAGTGGGCCTTGACACTGCTTTGAATAGTTTTGTCATGGTAGGAAAGTACAGTTGTGTACACTTAACATAAATGTAGATGTTAGAGTGTATTCACTGTTGCAGTCATTACACCTAGGCAATCTGCTGGCAGGCTGCCCCCAGTCAACCCGACCAACAAAGTCTCTGGTCCTGCGTCGGCCGCTGTCCCTTCTTCCATGACGTCAGGTCGTCAGAGGTATAAAACATGCAGCCGCCGCCATTACATCAGTCCTTCTTGCCCCAGATGTCAGGTAATATAATTATATATATATATATGAAAATATAAATATATATATATATATATATATATATATATATATATATATATATATAAAATTAGAAACAGAAAAATATACCTCCAAACAAATGCAAATACACCAAAAAGGCTTTTAAGCATAGTTAAAGAAAGCAGAGGTATAGTAAAAGAAAAACGGGGCTGGAGAGAGGGTAACCAGGCCTGCAACAGTGAATACACTTAAAAATCTACATTTATGGTAAGTGCACACAACTGTACTATGTTAATCGTGTTTCACTGTTGCAGTCATTACATTTGGGTATTCCCAAAGCTAAGGTTGGGAAGATGGATTTATACAGCATTAGGACCAGCTATAAGGCCCTGCAAAATAGCAGTGACAAAGCCAGCTCTTGATTTAGAGAAAATTGGTAAGTGATCATGCTTGTAGAAAGTATGAACTGAACTCCAGGTAGCAGCTTCTAAAATATCCCAGAACACCTCTGAGATAGGCTGCTGAAGTAGATGCAGCCCTGGTGGAATGAGATCAGATTCCCTGTGGTATAGGTTTTCCATGGTGCTTATAACAGAAATGAATACAATGGCTTATCCATTTAGAAATGGTTTGCTTTGAAACAGCCTTGCCCTCTGCCCCTGCAGCAAATGCTACCAGCAGTTCAGATTTTCTTCGAGATTTAGTCCTGTCCA
The DNA here is from genome assembly GCF_019279795.1 of Protopterus annectens. NCBI lineage: Eukaryota > Metazoa > Chordata > Ceratodontiformes > Protopteridae > Protopterus > Protopterus annectens. The sequence continues at coordinate 1,474,121,955 of NC_056739.1, forward strand.
AGTAGAATCTAAATTGTCTGTATACATCCAATGAATGCAGAATCCGCTCTCCCTTGTTCTGTGGACTGGGAAAGAAAGTTAGCAAATGAATGGCTTGACTAAGAGCCACACTGGATACCACCTTTGGCATGAATGATGGACTGGTCCTGAGTGACACCCTGTCCGCATGAAAGATGATGAAAGGCTCCACTGCCATAAGAGCCTGCAATTCAGATATCCTTCTAGCTGAAGTGACTGCTAAAAGGAAGACTGTTTTCCAGGAAAGACATTTTAAGTCTGCAGTTGCAGCTGGCTCAAAAGGAGGTAAAGTGAGTTTCTCCAACACAAAGTTACGGTCCCAGGCAGGGGTTGGAGCTCTCCTGGGTGGTCTTAAGTTTTTGGCCCCTCGGAGATACTGCTTTAGAAGAGGATGAGAGAAGGGGGGGGGGTCTGTGTTGTAAATGAGCTGAAATGGCTGAGGCATGAATTTTTATGGAAGAAAAAGACAGGCCCTTGTGAAGCATCTCAGTTAAGTATTGCAAAATCTGAGGTAAATTGGGCACTGCTGTGTCATCCCTTGAGATTGATTCCAGGCACAGAATCTTTTCCATTTGTCAACATAAGATTTTCTAGTACTAGGTCTTCTCGCCTCCAAAATGAGATCCATTCATAGGTTTGCTGAGGGATGCTAAGGGTGAATTTAAGTGATTAGCCAAGCTGCAAGATTCAATGTTTGGAGCTGAGGCTGCAGAATTTGGTTCTCCTGCTGAGACAGTAAAGAAGGTGTCTGAGGCAGGTGCCACGGAGAAATGTGTGACCCACTGTGCAGGAGTGCGTACCAGTATTAGTGAGGCCAGTCTGGAGCAATCAAAATCATTTTTGGTTTGTCTGGTTTGACTTTTAGTAGAACTTTGGAGAGCAAAGGCAGAGGGGGAAAGGCATAGACTGACTGTTTTTTTCCTGCTGAAGGACAGAGCATCCACTTTCCAGGCTTTTTTGTGATGAGTTCTTGTGCAAAACTTGTCCAACTGGTAGTTCTGGGGTGAGGCAAAAAGATCTATGTCTGGGCTCCCCCATTTGCATGTCAACATGTTGAAAATCTGTGGTTCCATCTAGTTTCCATTCATGAGGGTCCGTGAGATTTCTGCTTAGTTCGTCTGTCAGAACATTCTGCTTTCCTGGCAGGAACAGAGCTTGTAGTTGTACTTGGTAGCTCAAGGCCGTGTTCCACAATGCCATGGCTAGAGGGGCTAGGAATGTGTACCCCCCCTGCTTGTTTATGTACCACATAACCGTGATGTTGTCCATCTTTATCAGTAACTGTCCTGGATGAAGGTAGTGCATTCTGTACAGCTAGCATTTCTTTTTGATTGATATGAAGGTACATTTGATTTGAGCTCCATTTGCCCTGAATGAACTTCCCTGCCAGATGAGCCCCCCATGCATAGTCTGATGCATCTATAGTTAGGGTTTGGGCGGATGGGGGTGGTGTGAATGGCAGTCCCTTGTTTTGGTGGCAAGCCTCTGCCCACCACAGGAACTCTAGGTGCAGGCAAGGTATGATAGGAATCATTGTTTCCAGGCTGTGACAATGTTGACTCCATAAACTTTTTAAGTACCACTGAAGTTTCCTCATATGCAGTCTTGCATATGGAATTAGAAGAATGCAAGAGGCCATGAACCCCAAGGCTTGCAGTATTTTCCTTGCAGATAACAGGGTTTTTGTGGCCTCCTGTTTGAAGTAAGTGACCAAATGAATTTGCTTTTCTGGCATAAGGAAAGCCATCTGGGCAGTTGTATTCAAGCGTGCACCCTGGAATGTAATTTTCTGGGAGGGTACCAGTTGAGATTTCTTTTCATTTATGGTGTACCCTAGACAGGTAGGAACTCTTTTTAAAAACGCCAGATGTTTTAGCAGAATGGCCTGGTTTTCTGACTGAATTAGACAATCGTCCGGGTATGGATATATTTGAATATTTCTTTGCCTGCAAAATGCAATTACTGGTGCCAGGCACTTTGTGAATACCCTGGGCGCAGTAGACAAGCCAAAGAGCAGTGCAGAGAACTGATAATGCATGCAGCCTGCTTTGAAGCGTAGGAATCTTCTGCAAGATTCCCTGATTGGGATATGCAGGTAAGACTCAAGTTAAAAGTTGCCAACCAGGCACATCCTTGCCTAGCACAGGAAAGTAAAGTACAGTTTTGTACCTACCATAAATGTAGATGTTCGAGTGCTAATACAGCTGCAGTCACAACAGATGGGGCTCTCCCGCCGTCAGGCGGGTCCCCGGCCAGCCGAACTCCAAAGTCCAGGTCCGGCGTCGGCCGCCGTCGCCCCCTCCCCGATAGGTCCTATTTAAATTCTGTAGTTTTATTTCATCACTCTCATTAATCAAATAACATTGATTGCATGACCCACATTTTGTGGTAGCCTTGTTACTATTGTATGTTTCTTTCTATACTCCCTAATTGTAATAACCTCTTAATGTTCAAACCCATCTTAAACACAAAACTGGGCTTTTCACCTAATATATGTTTGATATCATCAGCTACTATTAAGTTCTTCCAGTATTTTAATACTATATTCGTAATTTCATCCACATACGGGGAATACGTTAATGAACATACTCTATTAATTGGAACATTATCCAATTTTCCTTTTTTAATACTACTAATTTATTGTTCTATTCCTAATATAGGACAATATTTATTACCCCATTCCTTAATAACATAATTTTTTGCCACAGGTTCCCTACTGACATCACCGCTTTGTTGACCTTTTGTTGCCAACCCTTAAACATTGGAATCTGCAATAGGAGGAACACACATAACACCATTTTCCATCTTCACATAACTCCATACAAAGCCCTATGGCTTACATAACAGATGTTTAGCTAGCAATTTGGTGCCTTGTGCCATCATGCAATCTGGCACCACCCCAACTCTAACTTTAAGAACAAAAAAATCAATATTATTTTCTTCTAAACTGTAGCAACTGCTTGCTATATTTCTATCGAGCAGTTTCTATAGTTTATGCCTTCAGATCACAAAAAAAAGAAAAACTTTCTTTTTAAAATATATTAAACTGTGTGCTATAAACTTCTTTCATTTTACACTAAATCAAACTGCTTGCCACAGTGTAGTAAGCAACTGCTACATATGGAATAGTAAATGCTTCAGTTCTGCCCACAAATGCAAAAATAGCACATGAATGCAGGTAATGCACTGCACTTCCCCCTATCACGTTGTGGCCAGAGTGGATTCCCCCTTGGCCCCACACAAACTGTGCTGCTAATGCATTGTACTACACATTAAAACATAGCTGTAGCATACTTCAACAGACACACTTTGTCATAAAGCTTGTTACATTTTCGTACCAGTTGTGTCTGGAAATACAGATGAGCATTAGTCCATTCTTCTCTTTGAATGCACTGCAGTGTGCTATACTGTATTACAATGGACATTACTTACCTGGTCCTTCTTAGACTGACACCTTAGTTGTTGGTGCTAGCTCAGCTCCCACATCCAAGCCACCCTCAGCCTGTGATGGACTAGTCACCATTTGCAGCAAGTGAGACCAAAATTCTTCAGCATTAGTGAAATACTCTAATGTTGATGGTCTAACATCTGTGATGGACCTGCCTGTTGCAATACCATGTCCCTTTTCCTTTACATAAAATATTATATCAGTACCTGTTTGCCCAACTTGTTGTAAATTCTTGTTATGGTCCCACCAAAATTCATATCATGCACTATTGCTTGCTGTATCTGTTTGTGATACTGCTGATCTGTGGCACAATTGGCCAAGAGATGCATTCCATGTTTGTGAATGGCCTACAGTACCACATTATTCTCGCACATGGTGAACTTTTCTAAGATATGTTTCCCTAGGGTAGCCATGCCAATACATGTACACCTTTGGGGAAAAAACATATTCTGTGACTGTGTCAGGTAAGCTGAGAGATATCTCATGTATGGACACTGTCCCCCTTATGCATCACTTTATCATCTGCGGTAAGTGCTCTACACAGCCTCCCTACAGGTCACATATAATAGCCATGCATAAACAGAGTCCAGAAACCTCATACCCCTGCAGCAATGTCCTTCAGAAGGTTTCCATTCTACATGGTTGTCTACCACTTTCGTTGGTAGATGGTACAGTTCCATGTCAATGGCCTGCTTTGCAGTGACATGTACATCACAACACTCTTCTCATTATGATTGGTATTCACCACAAGATTTGTTGTTCTTGCTGAGGAACTTTACCAGGAATTACTTCTTCCTTAACTCTTTACAGCTGAATGTTTACCAGTCTTTACTGAAATTTGACTTTTTCACTAGTGTGTGGTAGTGAGCTGTGCTGTGTGAAATGTTGACAATGCTATGATGGTTATGTTACTGAAGTTTCTTAGCACCTCTGTTTTGAAATCACTGCAACAGTATATTGGCCACACAAACACGCTGATGGTAGTCATACACATCTCCGTGAGCATGAGGCATCTGACCATTATGTTTGTGCATACAGTATGTGCATACAGTATGTGCATGCAGTATGTGCATACAGTACGTGCATACAGTATGTGCATGCAGTATGTGCATACAGTACGTGCATGCAGTATGTGCATACAGTACGTGCATACAGTACGTGCATACAGTATGTGCATGCCCATATTGCTCTGGAGCAATACTATATCTTTCAGCTCTATGGTGCAGTACTAGGGACACACAGTAGTGTCATTCAGCAGCAATACATTGTGCAACACAAGATCCATAAATATACATCCACGAGCGTGGGTTAGCATTTTTCTCATTGTGTTGACCTGAATGAGAGGCCATGGCTACTTCAGGCACTGTGAAATACAAGACTCTACAGTGGTGGGCCAGAGAGAGAGGTAGAGAAAGATTTTCATATTTTTCTTGAATAAACATTTTGAGGAGCACCTGCAGGGGTGATATGAAGGCCCCTTGTAGAAGTAAGTACATGGCATGAGCCTGCCAGCATAGTAAGTGATTCCACTGGCATCACTATACAAGTGAACAGACTCTTCATTGGTACAGTGATCTGAGGTAGTGCTACCCTAACCTGCCTTGTAGTGGAAATCAGAGGTTGGAAAAAAAACAGATATGCTGTGTACACCTTTATTTTTGTTGCTGCTGTCTTCTGCTATCTTACCACTTTTTCTTGTATACTTAAGAATGCATATAGTTTTTTTTTTCCAGAAGCAGATGGGGAGAATGGCTGGATGCTATAGAAAGCTGCTATGACTCTTCCAACTGTAGGGTGTGTATGACAACTGTGCAAGTCCACTGTAAAATTGTGACTGCATTTGTAGCATATATAAGTAATCATTTGTTGCTGTTGTGTTGTACTTCCGCAGGTCCAGTTGTGGAAGTGGAGTGGGGAGGCCATGCTTATCTTAGTCTGTGCCACCCGATGTCTGGGGTATTAGGTCATCTGTGGTCACTAGGCTGCCTGTAAGCAGAAGGACAGTGGTTCTGTGATAACCTGGTGGCCACCCCTCTGGGTAAGGGGTAGCTACTCTTTTGAAAGTGGTTTGTGCACTCATTGTCTTCATTTGTGGCATCCATCATGCCAGTCATATGCCCTTCTGTGGCACTGGTCCAGCCATAAAGCATCTTAGGACTGCTTCTCCCTTAAGTACTACATGTCTCTTTAGTTAAATTAGTCATTTGCTGTTCTGATTACCTGTGCTGTTCAATGCCTATGTGTCTAATTAGAATTGTAGCATAGATAACTCCTCAAAAACTAGCACAGCAATGATGCTTGTCTATGAATCCCAGCAATAAAACAACAGACATAACAGCATGGGCAGTTTAATTGGATTCACAATTTTCAACATAAGTTACTGATTTTTTAAAATATTTTTGTATGTTGATAAAGTAATAATGTAAGTTGGGTGACTGAATATAACTCGTCTCACATAGTAATTTTTGTTTAAAAGGTATGGACTTATAATACAGTCAGAGTTTTAGGTTTGCCTGTGTGGAATTGTGCTTTTCACAAAATGTTATGTATTGTTTTCATCTTTTTTTCTTATGTATTTATTAGAAATATATGAGAACAACTATCAAAGAATTATATGGTATATGTGTATTCCATGTTTTGTTTTTCTTCCAGACGGACTGCACATGATGATTGAAAATAAAGTTATGAATTGTCAAAAACAGACAAAATTAAAAGATAAGAAAAAGAATAGAAATATACAACATACCTCACTAAATAAAAGTAATATACAGAAACTTCTGGACTGGACACAAACTAACAATGTGCTGTATAAAAAATAACTTCCAACATCAAATACTTTTTAAAGACAAATACATGGCATGATCTTGCCAGGATGTTAAGTGATTCCACTATAATTTGTAAATATAAATACACATCTTCATTATAATTATTTATTTAACATTTGTTAACTGGGAAAGTCTGACTTGGAATGAAGCCAATTTTCAACAGAGGCCTAGGGAGAAACACTCCAGGTGCATGCCTTTCTAACATGGAAAGAAACCAGAGCAACCCACACAAATGCAGGGAGGACATACAGACTCCGCACAGAAGGCACCCCCACTGAGAATCAAACCAGAAAACCTCTTGTTATGAGGCAACAACACTACTACTGCACCATCCTGTACTGTAACTACTTATCAACAATGATAGATTGCATTACAACAAAACATACTTTTTTTTTATACTACAGTAAAAACACACACAATAAAAACTGCAAAACATCATAGCTCTATACTATGTTGCGCAGATGATGGCTCCTTTTGTAGCTTTAAATATCACTATTGCGTTTAAATTCAGCATGGTCTATTAAACAACATGGCATCTACTCTTTAAATATTCATTGTGTTATGCTTTTAAACCAGTAAACAGCTGAAGCACAATAAATGATCTCATGGGGTTACTGGAAATCCTATTGACTAGTAGCATATGAGCTGTATAAAATAAAACTGCTCTATAGTTTGTAAGATGGAATAAGCTTAATTAAGTGCATAATGCAGGCATGAGAAGACAGAAAGATGCTTTGTCATCTATAATTAATTCAGTGCCATTCAAAATCTTACACTCTTCCTCATTTACTAAGAGCACCATTAAATGATGGTTGTTGTGGTCTCCATTTCAAGTACACATAACCAGAAGTTAATTTTCTCTCTTTAATATGCAGTGGAGTAATTTTGATTTCTTTGCAACTCAGAAGCAAAGTAGTATAGGTATAGTTTGATGTAAAAGTTATCTACTGTGTTAGAACAGATATCAGCAAAATTCATTTTCAGTCAAATGACTTTGCTGCTGACAGCAAGCAATGATGTGCTTTTACATAGATAACAGATGAACAATCATTATAGGAAGCAAAGGAAAAAAATCAACATTCTCATGTGGAATGATTTCACAAATAGCCTCATAAAATACAAATGTATACTACAACATAGCTTTACTTTTTGTTCTTCATTAATTCCAATGCAGAATATTGTTGTGTCTTTCGGCTTTTCCCGGTTAGGGGTCACCACAGCAGAACTCCGGTCTGCTAATGATTGGCAGTAGATTTTTACATGCCGAGTTGCTGGCCCTGATGCACAACCTTCAACGAAGGTACACCCATTCACGCATGTCTCCACACAGAAGACCCTATAGCTGGGAATTGAACAGGACAACGTCTTACTGTGAGGCGACAACGCTACCACAGCACCACCACCGCAGGTATTAATTCCAATGCAGAATACAACTAAAAAAAATTAATTTGCATATTTTAAGCCAGAATTCTATGTTCAGCAGGCATTCATCAGTGGGCATTTATCAAACTGTCTGACCTTGCAGCTTCATTTTTAGAAGAAGAACTAGGTGGAGATGTTTATTCATTCCCACGATGTTATCAATACTCTTTTTCAGGAAAGTTCATTGAGTAAATTACATTTGATATTACTAGTAGATTTATTATACAACAGTGACATTAATTAACTTACTACACAGTTTTGCATGCTTATATGAAAAAAAAAATGAAAAAAGGTGTTACCGCAACCACGATATCGCATTATCGTCAGTAGACTGTACCAGCACAATGATGAACATTTTAGATTTTTTCAGTTTTACCTGAAAAGGGATTAGCATGTGTAAATGAGAGTAAGTTTGTAAATAACAAGTTTGGACGTCCCATGTATCTGCAAGCCTTAATTGAAAATTATGAGCACAAAGATAAAGCTTAGCTCTTACACAAGACTGGAATCTCATGACATAAGAAACGTGCATTGTTACTTTGGCTGGTTTTAATTAGACTCTGACTCAAATGGTATAGGAATGTAAATCCAAAGGCAGTTGACACTGGGAGTTAAAACAAGACTGGAATTGAAGAGGCACAGGATATTTAAAAGAAAAGTGATATGGTGGGTGGGAATGTGAGTAACATGGCTAAAGTGGGCATTGCTTTGGTTAGCTGTAATGTAGACCCGAATTTTAAACACTGGGATTGTCCCTTTAAACACTTGTCCTATATGGACAGACTCAAAAAATCCAACAATTCTCTGTCTCATATTACCTACTTAGAGGCGATCTCTGCTTGACTTACAAAGCCATGTCTGACCCAGCTCTGTTAGAAATGCTGCATTTAAAGAAATCCAAATTCCTCCGCACCACACACCAGAGTCCTCAACCTCATTACCACAATCAACAGGACATGCTGGAGAGACAGGTTCATAACCCAGAGACTGCCCATGCTATGGAATAGACTTCCCATACATGTCAAACAGAGAACCTCACTGGCCCTCTTCAAGAGAAATCTTGATGAGTGGATGGAAAATAAAAAATTCACCCCGGGGATCACTCCAGTGGCTCTACTCGACAGAGACACTGGGAACTAAGGACGGGTGGCATGATGCTAGGGTAATCCTATGGGCTAGGCTTGTAAAGCTCCATGGCCATTAGCCTAGTACACACCTATTAACCTATACACATCAAGTGCTGGTACAATGTTGGAAACGCCAGCCATTCAGCTGCAGTCACAGGAACAGTAACAAAGAGTAAAATCAAAAACTCAAGCATTGCAAAACCAGGCAATTTCCAACAACATTATATGATTTCCTATGCAGAATCAAAACGGAGAAACATAGGCTTTGGCAATGATCCCCTCCCCTGTTTTCCATAGCAGTGTGAAAATAATGACATCTACAGTATTCTACTCTTCATATAAAGAGACTAAAAGGCTCATAAGTAATCACTCTGCATATAGTCCAATTGAAGAATAAAAATGTTTGCCCAAATATTTTCAGTTAACAAAGAAGGGAAGATGTCAATAGTCAAGCGATGTACGATCAGCTTCTATCAATACATACTGTCCTCATTACAGAGATTCATGGCATTCTCTAATTATGCACAAAGCAGGAAACTTACTCTCGAGCCAAGTGAAGAAGGCTTACAGCCATCCACAATCTTAACAGGCATAGAAAATCCCTGGAAAAAGAAAGGCGCCGTTTTCAAATCTCTGACTCAAAACGTTACTGCAGCAAAGTATCACATAACCTTGCAAACGCATCCATATTACCTGATTGAACGTTTAGGTTAGCGAATACCTAAACATCGATCTGGTAATATCAAAAAATTAAAATAGTGAATGGCCGATTTAACGTAGGGAATGAATTCCCTCAGCTGCAAAAAAAAAAAAAATTTAAACCAAAATGAAGTGGGGGGGCTGTGCCCCCCACCCCCTAACTAACTATACCAACTCTGAGATTGCTCTACAGTGGGAAAAAGGGCAAAATTGGCATAACGGCCAAGGGAATTATTTCCCTGCGTTAAATCGGCCGTTCATGTTTTTTTTTGCTTTCGCTATTACCAGATGGACATTAAGGTATTTGCTAACCTAAATATTCGCTCAGTTAATAGGAACCTTTTCAAACAGTCCAAAACATAAACATGCCCCTCAATCTCTGCAGAACAACTCACAATGAACCAGACTGGAAAGCAAAAGACTGGAAAGAAGATAAAGTGGCAAAACAAAACGTATCATTGTCGAGAGAGTTCCCATCGAACAACTTCAGTCTCCAATCTCCAACTGCCATCTCTCAACAACAATGCAATCCTAATAGGCAAGGATGGGATCTAAACACAATACAAATCGACTTCACAGATTTACCACAAGCAGCTTTCCCTCGTATTGGAGCATATCAATCAAAATTATCACGTCAAACTATGTCATCCGACCATATCATCTCAATCAATAGTCATGTAATTTTGTTTACTTTTTCTGTCTTTACACTTTTCCTTTCCATTCGATTTACAGACCAGCCTTTTAAGGAAGTAGAAAAGATCAGGTTAACTAATCACATGCATTTGTTCCTACTTCCCAGTTTTAGAGCTGAACTTGTCTGAAATGTGATAAATATTACAGAACACCACCAATGAAAAGCAGAGATATGATTACTTCTTAAGAAGTTAAAGTAGCAACACAGTTTCACACTGTTCATACACTAAAAATAAAACAAGGTAGCCAGTGTATACTAATATCATTTGATAAATTTAAAGCAAGAAAGAAAAAAAATAGTGAAAGAAGTAAGCAGTTCTAACAGTTAGCCATGTTCTATAGGACGTTATCTTGAGAATAAAATAAAAATAATAATAATAATAGAAAAGGTTTACCTGATATGATGTTGGTGTGACAGCAAGTAAATTATAAAGAGATAAACATTTTACTATAAAGGATGTTACAAGGCAAATAATTGCAGTAGTGACATATTACTTTTTAACAGATGTGGCTTTGGATATCTCTATTTTTTAAATATTTTTCTTTACATCTGACCAAGCATCTTTCTCTGAAGATCTTTTGGATGTAGAAGGTAACCAGTCCATATCATTTAAAAGGGAAATGATGGATCCACGGTGGTGCAGCGGTAGCATTGTTGCCTCACAGCAAGAGGTTCTCCCATTCGATTCTCGACTGGAGTGCGGGGAGTGCCTTCTGTGTGGAGTCTGCATGTCCTCCCCGCGGTTGGGTGGGCGTTCAAAAGACATGCGTAAATGGGCGTGCCTTAATTGAAGGTTGAACGTCGAGCTGGCACCTCGGCATTCATCAAAATCTACTGCCAATCATTAGTGGACCGGAGTTCCGCTGTGGCGACCCCTAACCGGGAAAAGCTGAAAGACAACAACAACATTCTTGATAAAAGAAAGAGCATCTTCTGTAGTGGAAAAAATCTTAGTACCATATGATAGCTGAAGCTTTATCTTTGCAGGAAGGATAAGTTGTGCTTTGATATTGTTCTGTTTAAGGTGTTTTATTAATGGCCATGCTTTCTTTCTTAGTTCCATATTTTTAGAACAGTCATTGTCAAATCTGATGTTTGAATGGTTAAATTTTATTAGAGCTTTTGACCATGCAGTTTTTAAAACCAGTTCTTTGTCTAAGTAGGATAAAAATTTAACAGTAATAGACCTTGGCTTTGATGTTGCTGTTATATTATTTGATTTCCTAATGGATCTGTGGGTTCTTTCTATCCCAAAAGAAAAATTTTCTTGTAGGTTAAGTACTTTAGGTATCCATGCTGACAAAAAGGAGGCCATGTTTTCATCCTCAACTTTCTCCGGTAGACCAAAAATTCTTATATTTCTTCTGTCCCTATTCTCCAAGTCATCAAGTTTCTCTACTAACCAGTAATTTTTTTTTGAGTTGACATTTGCGTTTCATTTTCTTTAAGTCTTGTATAGTTGTCAGATACAGTATACTCAATGTCTGAGATTTTAGCTCGAATATGTTGAAATAAGCCATTAAATGTATTTGTTTGTTTTAAACTGTTCTCTTTGACTTCTTGTAGGTTTTCTTGAAAGCCATCTATTGTAATAGTTTAGTCTTGTAATGCTGATGTTACCCGATGCAGCTCTTTCTTGACAGAGTCAGTATGATTATTCTTCGAGTTACTCATCCTTCAGAGGTTTAGGAAAAACTTCCCTTAAGTATTTTGACAGGAAAATTATTCTAAAAGTACCAAACTTTCCAAATGAATAAAAAAGGTGTTTAGTAAAGTGTTGAAATTGAAAAAGACAATTAGTTATTAATTTTTCCTGTCAGTAATTTTAACAAAATGCAGAGCTCAGAGAAAAACCTGTTAACTCAGTGCTATCTAGGTTACACCCCCCCACCTCTATTTGTGTGTTCTTATGTCACAGGGTGAGGCTACTACAGAAATTTTAGCCTCAATATTCAGGTTCTCCTTCCACCTCTCACTGAAGGTCTTGTCAAAAGTAATTGTATTTTCTCTGAGCATGAGGTATGTCTGACCCTACCTGAGATAGCCAATATCTTTCAAGTTCTTGAAAGTTAGATCATGCCATGTTTCCATACCTAATTTAGATTACTTTCCTTATATATATATATATATATATATAATATATAATTCAGATAAATGAGTGTTGCTAGTCAAAACCTAATTTTACTGCTGTTAATGGACACCTAAGGTTATCAATTTTGTAGTAAAGTTTTCTTTTAAACAAATGGCATGTGTTTTTTCCCCTTTATATCTATTTTGTAAGACAGTGCTGTGAATTGCTAATAGATATTTTGAAAGTAAGCTGGAAAATTTGATTCATAGGTTCATACTAGGCTATTGATTCAGTGAACCATTTATAGTCTAGCCAATGATCCTACCAATTTACTAAGACATGAATTAATACCAGAACCAATATAGTTTCAGCACCTTTCCTTAAGGGCTAGAGGAGCTTATAATGGAGGTATGCCTGCAGTTGCTCATCTAGTCCTCCAGGTTATGCTTAAGAAGGGTCATGGAGCTACACTGCTTTATCGCAAAGAGGAGTCTGTTCAATAAAACAGGTATTTCTGTGAAAGGTATCGATCCCACCAAGAGAGTCTGTTTATGTTTTAACAGTAGTTTAGGTCTCTTGAGTGGGTGCTTAGGGTGGCATTAATTTTGTGGGCATGGAGGTTATATTTGATTGGATCTGTTGAGGCTGACCAGGCAAGGCAGAGATTTCCTCTCAAAATTCAGTAGAAAATGGAAAAGAGTAGAAGAGCTTTAAAATGGTGAGGGTAACACAAAGAGGACATGCCCTTGATTTTTTGGTAAGGAAATCCTACAGTCTCTCAAGCTGGGTCATATGCCTAGTGAAGTACATACCAAAATGGGGATTATATTCTATTATTGATCTGATAATGGAAGAGCAGAGAGGGCCAATGACCTCCTTGGATCTAGAAGATATACTGGTGATTAGTCTGGCTATATAAAAGGATTGCCTAACAATAGTGGCCACATGGTGGTCAAGGGATAGTTCGTGCCAAGTCCATAATGACCAAAATTATTTTTAGAGAATATTGCCTATGTGATAGGAACAGTAGTGCCAGGTTGCCAAATGACACAGTGCTGCAGTTTGTGGCATTTAGTCTGAGGCCATGGCCCAAGCACCACTTGTTAGCATGAGTTAGACCCTCCAGGAGAATATGTAGGTCATCTAGGGTTATTTATGACATCTCTGAGTTTGTAGTCATTGGCAAACTTCATCAGTCACAAGCCTTTCATGTCTGTTTTAACATCAGATAAGTAGATACCAGTAGATACAAAAGAAGAGTGGTCCCAAGACTTATCTGAGAGACATTGGTGGTAAGCACACTTTTAATTGAGAGTGTGCCTGAAACAGTAACAGACTGCTTTTTGATGGTGAGCCAGTCTGATATCCAACAGATAACAGTGGTTTACACTTAAATGGATTAGATTATCAATGCTGTCCAAATCTGGAATGGTTTAGCAGACTTTGGCCAAAACCAGGTAAGCCATGTGAACTGATTTGCCTGAGTCTAATGCCTTAGTGACTTGTTCAAAAAAGGTCCACCAGGTTTAAGAGGCAGGATCTTCCTTTAACAAACCCAGATTTGTTTGGGTTCAGGGTTTGAAGACTGCCCATGTCATTGTTTATGAAGTTCGTAATGCACTCCATTGCCTTATAGATGAGGCTGCTGAGGCTGATAGGTCTATAGTTTCCCAGCAAAGTCATGGGTCTCACTTTGTGGAGTGGGATGACTGCAGTGGTTCTCCATATTTCTGTCATGAATCTGAGAGAGAGGCTGAGATGGAATAGCTGTAATAAGGAGTCAAACAGATAATGTTTGCTGCTGACAGGAAGACAACCTGGCACATTGTGAGGGTCCATGGTGGTAGTGTTTAACTTAAAAGGGAAATACTTAGGACTTGCTAGGAGTTGATTGTGGGGGGTGACATAGGTATTCTAATATGCCGTAAGTAATGTGGGTGACATGTAATGTAAAATTTGAGTTTAATTTGTCAGCTAATATATTGTCAATGTCCTCAAGGAATGAGTATGTGATGCTATTTTTTATTAACTCAGAGCATTGCTAGTTATCATTTCTTAGGTTTATGACATAGCTAAAGAAGGCTTTATGTTTATCCTTAGCGTGGGTGTTGATTTGCAATTCATACTTTTTCATGGAGGGTTTGATTTTAGTTCTAAGTTTTTTGTTGATCATTTTTGCCAACAAACATCTTTATTAAATTTTCACATACAGCATAGGCAATCTTACATGTTTTGTAGTTGAAGGAAAAACCAAAAAGATGTGTAGGGATAGTTTACAGAAGACAAATAGTGACATTCTTGAACAGTTTCTTGTGAGTGTTAATGAGAAACTGTTAGCATATGAGAAGGAATTAGTGGAAAGGAAGAAAACTAAACTGACTCTAGAATGCATGATTATAAATGCAAATGGGCGTTCATTTTGTCATCCAACCAATGAGCCAGACGTCACCGAGTCAGATTTGAAGGGGAGTGGGAAGCAGGTAGACACCAACAGTTTTTGCATACCTCAGTGGAAAGGGAAGCATCTTCAACTGAGTGAGGCAGTGAAGATTATGGAGAATATCCGCATTTACCAAAGGCTGGAAATGAGAAAAAATTGAAAAACCTTTTGTGACAAATCAGAATTTCAGCAGGACAGCCGTAAAAGATCTTGGAATGGACAGGACAATAATAGGGAGGTTGTATACAACTCCCGTTCATATAAAAGAGGTAAACGGAACTAGTTACAGTGGACATGAGACTGTTGTTTTAAATAATCAACTAAATTATATAGTGAACTTATCTGGATATGAGCTAACAGATGATGGAATTTCTGTCTTAAATAAAGGTTTGAAATTCATACCTCCAGCTTTGCCTAGGCTGTATGAGATTAAGGGAGAAATGTTTAGGTTTGTGCGTAAATTACATTTGTTAGATTATTTTAAGGGGAACAATGTTAAGCCTTTTTTTAGAGCTACAAAGTGATAATGATTCGGAACTGAGTGATGATATTTTTTTTCTTGTAACTCTGAGATGGATCCCAATGCATACTGTAAATGTAATACTGATGGTATAACCTACAAAAGTGACTGTATACCCCCATTCAGAAATGAAGATAATACAACAGTTTTCCTCTTTATTAAATTATAGTGTGGAAAAAGAGCATAGTCTGTTTTATAGAAACAGAAAAGGGACCAAATACAATTTACGTAAAAATGAATGGCAAAGTTTAAATAATTTAAGTCATAAGAGGGAACTTGTGTTCAAACCAGCAGATAAAGGGGGTAATTTAGTCATTCTTCACTTCACACAGTGTTTGAGAATGTGTAACCAACATTTAAACAACAGGGACGTGTATGCAAAAGTGGATTTAAATGTTTATAATAAAGCTTTAGAAGAGTATAAGGAACTTTTAGACAAGGGCTTGAGATTAAATTATTTTTCATCTGAGAATGTGCAACACACAGTAGTAAAAACTGTTCCGTGGTCAGTTTCTTTTCTGTACCTAAAATTCACAAAAACCTTAGGGATCCACCAGGTCATCCTATAGTGTCAGCATGTGGATATTTTACTCACAACATTTCATGTTTCTTGCATCAGTACTTGTTAGCTGAAGTTGTAAAGGTACCTTCTTATTTTAAGGATGTATTTGACTTTTTGGAGAAGGTCAAAGATATATGATGGGGAAATGAGATGTATTTTGTAGTTGTGTATGTGGTGAGTTTATACACTACCATTAAACATTTTTGGAATGGAAGACTTAGCACATTTTTAGGGGGCACCCCAAGAGTGCAGTATGTTATGGAGTTAATTTTATTTTGCTTGAGTAATAATATGTTTGAATTCAGTAGGGTTTTGTATAGGCAGTTACAGGGAACAGCTACGGGGGCAGCTTTTGCCCCTATGTATGCAAATCTGTTTATGTTTTTTTTTTTGAAAATTTGTACATTTATAAGAATGACTTTTTTTATTAAGTATGTAAAAATATTTTAGGTTCATAGACAATTTGATTTTTATTTGTAAGGGGGGTTATAATGAAGCAACAGAATTTATTGAAGGTTTACATAGAAACAGATTTGGTATCTGTTTTGATGGTTTATAGAAAGGAAAAAAAGTTAATTATTTAGATATCACAATTGAAGGAATGAATGATAGCTTCATAGGTTCATAGCTAGGTACTAGGCTATCGGCCCTAGGGCCTATACAAGCCTAGCCAAACAGGTACCCTGGCTTTTGCCACCTAAGAAAATAATTTTTCTGTGCCCCTGTCGAGCAGAGCCACTGAGATGATCCCTGGGGTGAATTTCCTATTTCCCATCCAACCATCAAGATTTTTCTTGAAGAGTGCTAATGAGGAGCTCTGTTTGACATAGATAGGTGGTCTGTTCCAGAGTACGGGAAGTCTCTGGGACAGGAATCTATCCCTCCAGCATGTTCTGTTTATTGTGGTGACAAGGTTTAGGTCCCTAGAGCGTGTAGCTTGGAGGGATTGGGATTTCTTTATGTGGAGCATGTCCAACAGCTCTGGGTTTGACATAGCTTTGTATGCTAGGCAGAGATCGCCTCTGAGTAGGCGATATGCGATGGAGTAAAGCTGGAGTTTTTTGAGACAGTCTACGTAGGGCATCTGTTTGAGGCCAGTAATCCTCTTTGTGAGGTATTTCTGTGGCCTTTCCAGTTGTTGTAAATGTCTTGTGAGGTACATACCAAAAGGGGTGTTGTATTCTATAATGGATCTAATGAGTGACGAGTAGAGGGGAACAATTACGTCTTTTTTCCTGGATGAGAAACCTTTTGTGATGAGGTGTGCCATGTAGAAGGATTTATATATATATTATACATATATATATATATATATATATATATATATATATAGATAGATAATGTGCCATACAATGGAGAGCCCTTTCGGTGAGTGTTGACTGATAGAGGAAAATGGGGTGAGAAAATTTTGTCTGATAGTAGAGTTTACTTTCTTTCTCCACTGTTATTGCACCTCACAGTTGATATATTTAACTTGTGGAATGTGGGGGTGTCCTCTTACATGGGAGGTGCAAGGGGGCTTGTCCCGCTGCAAAAAAAAAAACTTACCTTCAAAGTTCTTTTTTTTTTTTTGATGGCTCAGCACTTTATGAAAGAGTTGATTGACATCAGTCCATCATACATATATCAGTAAAGCAGTGATATAAGTATTATTATATTTTCTTTTGATTTTTGTATTACAGCAAGTGAGATGGAAACATTTTTACGGCATATATAGTTGTGATTGCAAATGCTATTAATGCTGAATTATAAAAAAACTGGTTAGATAAGCTTTTACTTAAAGAAAAAATATGATTTGCAGTTAAGTTGTAAATTAAATATTCTCTTAATAATTTTGTTCATGTATATGTTTGCGATTACAAAAGCTATTACTACTTAATTACAAAAACAGGTTAGATAAGGTTTTATTTAAAGAAAAAAGCATTATATTTATGATTTGTAGTTAAGCTGTAAATGAAATATTCTGTTAATAATTTTGTTCATATTTTAGTTTTTATATTTGTTGTACCTAAGAGACATATGTGGTTATCTGTGTCGTTTTTTTTTTAATAAAATCTTTTGAATCTGTCATACTTATTAACATTTGCCATGGGATCTGAACTGCTACTAAGTAAGGCAAATGAGACTTCTGTTTCATATCTCATACAGAAGATGGTACTTCAAGATTGCAATATCCATTCAAATTGTACTGCTGTGCTGGGAGCAGTGCATTTTATTGATGGCCGTTAGTACTAAACAGTATATAATGCATTCTGTCTGACATATTTCACTGCTCTGGGAGTATCTGTCTTCCCAAGGTTCAGTGACCTCAGAGCTCATTATACAAATAAGTGAAGTATAGGGCAAAGCCCTCTGTATGGGGGTTGTAAATCTGACATATTGATTTTCTCCATGTGGAAGCAAAATTCAAATATAAGTGTGTGTATGTGTGTTTCTCTGTGTGTCTGTCAGTCTATATACTGATAAATGAGTTAGCCCTCCTGGGTAAAGCCCATTCTCTAAGGGGACCCTGGAAAATGAAATCCCTTCTAAATTGAGTAAATAAAACAGTGGCCATAACGTACAAAAAATAAGAATAAAAATACTTATGTTAAATTTGGGCTATTCTAAATATACATATAGTAGGAAGAAAACAGAACCAAACGCCACTACATGCAGAAAATATCTTGTACGTGGTGCACACAATTGGTAAGGAAGTGGGCATACAGAAACATAATCAGCTGCATGAAAAATATACACAAGAAACCTTACACACATTTAAAATGCTGCTGGGTGCCTAACAACAGATGAAAAATCCACATAATCTATAAACATATGCATGTAAGCATCATGAAGATTCAGAATAACTAAAGACGCTGTAGAGGTGATTTTGCATGTCTATAGAGAAGAATCCATAATTATTAAATACCACCTAATTTAAACAAATGTGTCTTACCCTTACTAAGGACAAACTATGTCACAGAGTAACATGTATGCATGCTGGAAATAGTCACTCAGCAACTTAGATAGCGATGTACTGAAAACATCCATTAAAACTGCAGCAGTTATAGAAGTGAATTATTAAGTGATACCATACTTTGGATACGTGCCTGCCAGGCACTGAGTTTTAAGTCATTTTTAATTTTGTGTACACAGTGTGAAGTACATATTGTGACTGATAGGTTTCCACGTGTGGGCAAGGAAATGGCTTGGGGCTTTTCTACCTGTTCTGGATATCATTTTTGGAAAGTTTACCAAACATTGATTACTTGACCTTAGTTGCTTGGTTCAGTGACTTGGACAGGTCTTAGCACATGAATATATGTAGTAGTATGACACACAGGTGCTCTAGAGTCTTGTACTATTATTATTATTATTATTATTATTATAATCAATAACGGCAATGGAAAATATTCTGTCAAGGTGATTGTGTAACCTGATGAATTACTTATACTGAAAATAAAATTCCACAGAATTCAGCAAACCACGTCTGCTCACTCTGCACCTGGCAAATTAAATTGTGTGAGTACCTTTTGCAAAAACCCAACAATAACCTTTACTCTGAATTCCACTGGCGTCTATGTGGGGGTGGGGTAGTAGCAGACACTGATCACAGTCAACAAGGTGTACAGGTAAAGGTACACTTATGAAACATGAGCTTTCCATGGCATATTTTATATACCAAAATCCTCTCATCACTGAAAAAAATAAATTTTTGGAAGCATATCTTAAATAATTTTTTTGAGATTTTCTGTTATGAACTTTTGCAACAAACTGAAACCCCCCTGTCTTAACGTTTCACATGCAAAACTTTCAAAAATGTGTATCGTATTAAAAGCTGGGACATCTGTGATTCAGTTTCCATGATTTTTCAGAGCCATTTCTCACATCCCTTTTAAGATCAATGGATTATAAGGTGCAATTTATGGGTTTTGCATACACATTGTTGTCTGCATAATTTAGCTACAGTTAGCACAAACAATAAAGGATTTTAGTGTTTTCAGCCACTTACAAAGAAAGTGTATGAGAAATTCAAAATTCTGAAGTTTAGTACAATACACAATAATTGACAGATTTTGAGCCACTGGAAGACTTCCTAAATAATTCTGTCATGTGTTTACAGAAAGTTGTAAATCAAAACTCCAAATGTTATTTGGAGGAGAATACTTGTGAATTTCATAGCTTTCTACCAGTTGAAGTAAGCAAGCACTGATCATACTGGACAAAATCATGTTTTGCAAGATTTTATTTAAGCTGTTCAATAATGTTTGGAATACTTCTAGTACTATCAGTAAACACCACTTCCTGTCTAACAATGAATTTTTTTGTATTACAGGATGCAGAAAGAGTGCACTCCAAAATCTATGACTTTTTAGCAGCATTCATTGATTAGAAAGAGACATGCTAGGGATGGATGGTTAAGCAGGCATAAGTTTTCTACTAGTTAAATTATTTTCGCATATGTTTCAAAATGAAGATCTCTAGGTCTAACATGACAGTGCATATTTAAATTTTATGAAAACAAAAATAAATACAATTTTCAAAACTATTTTAGAAAACTTTAATAGTTAAGATGGCAGATAATACATAGGCAATGCACCATTGCTATATTGCTTGAAGAGGTATGGGATTTCACAGACCATGTTTCAGAATACCAGTTCAACTTCAGGTATTATTTTATCTGAATTACAAGAATAAATCATTATTAATTTAAATACCTGTTTAAATTTTTGAAAAGAATGCCAAAACCTTGACTTGCAAAGCAGTCAGGGTTTCTAATAAGCCTTCACATCTCACTAAATTGTTGGAATAGCAAGTATGTATGCTCAATGGAAAGTAATGGTAGAAGTTTGTGTAATGCTGTACCCAAAGTATTATATATTGGATAAACTGTCATAGCATATTCATTCACTAATTTTCTTTTTTTTTAAACAATTTATTGATTTTGATTGTAACAAACTTATAAGCAGTCACATAGAAGTGTATAAGATAATATAAATTACAAATTTAAGAATTAATTACATACATTTATCACAATGAAATATTTATACAAAATAACAAAATCATATAAACTAACGTATATACAAAGACATCCAGTATTTATACTTTAGAATACACTGTAATCCTCAGTTTGTAGCTTATTTTACAGATAAAAAGAGGAAAGTCAATTACATTTATGAAGAAGGTTCATTCTTTTCCAACAAATTTTGCACGTTAACCCACAAATGATGTTCATATGTCTTTCCAGTTGTTCTAGAAATTATGTTTTTTATTTGTAGATGACATACATCTTTTAATGTATTAGTAAACTCAGAAAATGTAGGAGGTTATTTTGAGATCCAATTTTTCGTTATGGTCTTGCTAGCCACTGCCAATATGGTCCATAGTAATGAATATTTTATTTTTCTAACACATTTTGGAATAGGCGTATTAAATATAACCAAAAATTTATTCAAAATGAAATTATCTGAAAAGAGTGTTTGTAAAAATTCATTTATATTATTCCAAAAGGTATTTAAAGTAGGACAATCAAAAAACATATGAGCTCTGTTAATATCTATACTAGAGTTACATATATTACAAATGTTTTGTTTTTTGTTGATTTTATCCATTAATTGGGGTGTGTACAAAGATCTGTTCATAAATCTCCATGTATATATTTTCCATTTTAAAGAAAAAGATGTTTTCCCTGCTGATTGTTTTATATTAGCCTTGTCTTGCTCACTAGGGAGATTATTGTTAATTGAGCTATAGTAGTTCCAATAGTTATGTGGACAGCAAAATGTTTCTTCTCTCAGAACTCTGTAAATAAAGGAGAGATTACCTGAATAAGTATGTTTATGTAATAGAATTGATTGAAAACATTGTAATAAGATCTTAGTGTCCTATTTATTAGTTGATGAAATAAATTCTAATTTATTGTCAAGATATACTTTGAGTATTTATATATCTAGCCATATAGATTTATCAAGACCATATTCCTGTATAATATGATCGACTGATTTAGTCTTGTATTCATATGTTAATTGAAACCAAAATTTGAGTTCATTATTTTTAAATAAGGTAATCTTATTAAAATCTGAGGTTAAAAAAGTCTCTTGTGTGAATGCTATAGGGAATAATAAGAAAAAAACAATCTTTGTATTTAATATGTTTATATATAAAATTCCTAAAGTTAATTATAATAGTATGTATGTAACTGACAGTATGATAAGGATTAGCATGAGTGGCAAAATAATCTTTTAAAATCAATATAATAGGAGTACTTATAATTTCTAATTGATATGTTGAAGGTCTTGTTATAAGCTGCATAGCTGATAATTCCCAGAAATATTTCCATTTAGCTGAATAAGTAATATCTAAAAGCTGTGAAATTGTTCTAATTATAGAGGAGATTGAGTAAAGATTTAGATCTAGAAATGCTCTCCCACCATTATTCCAGCTATTAATGTGTTGATTAATTGCGATTCTTGTTTTTTATTTGGTCCAAAAAAAATCTTAAAATTAAAGTGTTTAATGTATAAATAAACTTTTTTGAAGGAAAAAATTTGAATAGATTGTTGTTGTTGTTAGTCTTTTTGGCTTTTCCCGGGTAGGGGTTGCCACAGCGGAACTCTGGTCCGCTAATGATTGGCAATAGATTTTTTATGGTGCTGAGTTGCCAGCCCGATGCCCAACCTTCAGTGAAGGCACTCCCATTCATGCATGTCTTTTGGAGGCCACTCGACCATGGGAAGGACATGTAGACTCCACACAGAAGGCATTCCAGCAGTGAATTGAACAGGAGGACCTCTTGCTGTGAGGCAACAAAGCTACTGCTGTACCATATTGTATAATGTGTAAAATTTTGGGTAAAATTATAATTTTTATAATAGTTAATCTTTCACCAGTAGTGAATAGTATTGTATTCCAATTTGAAAATAAATCTTGAATATTTTGCAAACATTTGTTATAATTTAATTGTATTATTTATTTTATATCCTTGGCAAGAATAATTCCAAGATAAGTAATATGATCTGTATTAGGGATATGATGAGAATAGTCCTTAATTTTGTTTTTATTTTTAGGGTATATTGGTAAGATTTTGATTTTATTGTAATTAAATGATAGACCAGACATCATTTGAAAAGTTTTTATCAATTCAAATAGTGACAGAAATGAGGATTCATTTCCTCTTGTGATAATAAGTATATCGTCTGCAAACAATTGAATCTTAGCTATTATGTCTTTATCTATCTCCAGACCCTCTATATTTTTATTATTCCTTATTTCATTTGCCCGAGGTTCCATAATCAGAGTAAGAAATAGTGGTGAGAGAGGGCATCCTTGTTTGGTACATTTTATGATGGGGATTTTATTTGAAATATATGACCCTATTTTGTTATATGCAAAAGTTTCTTCATATAAATGTTTTAGAAGGTTAATAACGTTATATGAGAGATTTAGGCACTCCAGAAGAATAAACAAATAATTCCAATTAATTGAATCAAAAGCAGCATTTATGTCAGGACTAATTAATGTTAAGTTCCTCTTTTTCCTTTGAGAGAAGTCAATAATGGCTAGGGTTTGTTTTATATTATCAAAAGTACTTCTATTAGACACAAATCCTGTCTGGTCTTCATCTATTAATTGGGGTAGAAACCTTTTTAATCTTTCTGAGAATATGTTCATAAACATCTTATAATCAATATTCAGTAAGTATATTGGTCTGTAAGAGGAACAGTATTTGGGTCTTTATTTGATTTTAAGATAGGGGATATGAATGTGTATTCCATGATGGGGGTATATCATTATTATTCTGGGAAACATTATATACATTGTGCAGTAGAGTAATAGCCATTTGGGCATAATTTTATATATTTCTGGAATAATTCCATAATTTCCTGGAGCTTTATTAAGTTTAAGCTTATTGATTTGATTTTGTATGTCTGATAAAGTAATTTGCTTATCAATAACTTCTATTTGTTGTTTGTTCAGTTTATTATATATGTTTTTATTAATAAATTTTCTTATATTATCTTCTGACTCTATTTGTTGTGTAGATTGATTGATTTCATGAAAATGACATCTAAACTCTTCTAATATATCTTGAATACTGTGTACCTCTCTTTTCTTTCTCGTAGAATGTATTTCTTTAATATAATTATATTTATTTAATTTTTTGGTCTTATTCTTAAGGTTTGATAAATGTTTAGGATTTACTGAATAGGCAAGAAATTTATATTTTTCTAAAGTTATCGTCTTGTGATGAAGAATAGATCTATATTCTTCATTTAATTTGTATATCTCATCTCTTATATTTTTAGAGGAAAGATTATCTTTATTTTTGATGTGTAATAAGTCGAGATTATCCTGTATTGTTCTCACGTCTTTATCCCAAACTTTCACCGTGTTGTAATACCATTTGTTAATTTTTCCATACAAGTATGCTTTTAAAGCATCCCAAATACATATATCTTGAGTGTCAGAAGTTGAATTTATACTTATAAAGTTTTGTATCTCTTCTTTTAAAAATGATTGAAAATCTTTAAGCTGTGTAAGATATGCCAAAATTCTTTTAATTTGAACATTAGGGGTATTATTAATATTAAGTTAAAATAGAATAGTGTTATGATCAGAAATTGGGCACAATATGATTTTACTGTTAACCAGATTATTAATTATCTGTGTAGAAAGTAATATTCTATCTATTCTAGAATATGTTTTATGTCTATTAGAGTAGAAAGTGTATTGTAATTAGTTATGATCCACAAAATGATATATACCTTTACGTAGATAGATATCTAGGCATTTTATTAGTTGTTTAGCTTGTAGTGTAATTTTTCTTTTGCCTGAAGTGGTTGTATCTTTTGGGTCTAGGATACAATTGAAGTTGCCTGCCATAATAATATGGCCCTCAGATAAAGATATTATTTGATTTAAGATGTGTCTAATAGTATTAGTACCAATACCAGGTATCCAATAATTGTTTATTAATGTATACACTTTCTTGCCCATTTCTACTATAGCCAAGCAAAGAAAGCCTTTATTATCTTGATATGTTTTAATTATTCTGTGTAGAGGAGATGCTTTATTCCACAATATTGCAACTCCTCTTTTCTTTTTTGTACACTCTGCGCTTACAATAATTGCATATTTATTTGTATCTAAGAATTTAATAGTATCTTTCGTTAAATGAGTTTCTTGTAAAAAATATTATATTAGGTTTATGAAAGGCTAGATATTTAAATAAATTACTTCTTTTATAGGGGTTGTTCAGACCATTTATGTTAAGTGACATATCTTTCAACATAGTCATGTTATATAATTGGAAGTGTGTGATGTACTAGTATCATATCAATATCCTGCATGAAACAAGAGAATCTCCCTCCAAATATGAATTTGTTCAAAATGAATATAGTGAATCTAAAATCATTGAGAAAAATATGTATTCCTTGAGTTTTGTATTCTGTACTTTTTTGAATAAGCTGCACTGTATGTCAAAAAAACTTTCTTTTAAGAAAATGATTGCATATTCTAGGTTAAAAAAATACAACATAGCTCCCTGCCTGGAGATATAAACTCCTAATCCCAATTACTTTAGTCACTCAGATCAAAACCCTAAACAGTAGCAACAGAACGCAAACCCCACTAATAATATAGATTATATAATTTAAATAGGAAACAAAACTAGAACAAAGTTTTTTATAAAACAAAGAAATCAACTGTAGAATAATTCATCTGGAATGAATATATGTTCATATAAGTAATACCCTGTAGATAAATGCATGTGATCAAATAAAATATAGTACATTATTCTTACATTCAGAGATGAGTCAAAATATCTAAAGAAATATTAAAGAACTAACTAGATTAACCAACAACCTTACAACTGACATAAATAAAAGGAATTATTTATATATACCGCACTTCTACTTAGATATTATATATCCAATATCAAAATCAAGATTGTGCTACTCAGGTAATGATATGTTTGTATAATCGTTATAGTCTGCAATAATATATTCATAAATCATGCTATGTTTCTTCCCTTATATTTATAAGTTATATAGGAAAAAAACTATGAATAAAAGCTATTATACATGTATGAACCTTTCCAGTTAATTATACTCAAAATGACATCCTTAATGACACAGACATTGCTATTAATGATACCCTTCAGAGGTATTCAATGCATCAGTAATAAATGAAACAAATACAGTTAATAACTATGCCCAGAAACATTCACGGTCAAAGTATAGGCATTTCTTGTGCAGAAGCCAGTTAGATAGGATAATTATGTTATTCAGCTCCTTACTACCCAAATGAACAGTCTATGGTGATAGAAACAACCTCTCTTGTGAAATATAAACAAAAAACTGCAGTATGTTAAGTAGATGTTAACTTTAAATAAGGCAACATTAATCATAATATGAGATATTACCAAAATAACTGGAAGAAGAAAAAAAGAAGAAAGAAAAAGTAAGAGAAAAAAAAGAAAGAAGAAGACTGCAATGAATGTATACATATACAGAATAAATAAATAAAATGCATACATGTTTACAAGTAAAGACTTTCACTGTTCTTTATCTTCTTTCTTCTCCTTCCCTCACCTCGCTTTCCCTGTCATGGTCTTCCTGTTGATTCTGTACTTTTATAGCCTCTGGAAGCCAAAGATATACAAAAAGGCCCAAAATATTTAAAAAATCCTGTACTCGACCATAGATTTCATTGTTCTGTAGCTTAAAATGTGTTTTACAGAAGAAAAACAATAATCAAACCATTTCTTGGCCATAGATGTGGTCTACATTTCCTGGAAACAATCATCTCTTACCAGTGACGTCATCAAGCCACTTCACATTGCCGAGAATGCGAAGTAAAAGGGAAGAAATGGTACCAAGGCTAACCAAGATATTCAGAGAGAGAGAGAGAGAGAGAGAGAGAGAGAAAGTTAGCTCATAAAATTGCAGCAAGAGGTATGCAAAGTACAGAACATTGTCTCTAATGATAGATCAGCAGGAAACCGCCAAAATACAGCAAAAATACACACTTTACAAGAGCTCTTGTGGCTCCATGAACTCCATAGATCCCAAACTATCAAACATTCACAGAAGAAAAGTCTTTGCAACCACGAAACATATACATAATGTTTACTACAAAAAAAAATCTTAGTTACAGCATATATGCACATCAAACATCACTTTTTAACCAGTATAGATTCCCAAATGCCTTGTTATTAATTAAAAGGAAAGAGAAGAAAAGAAAAAACAAAAAACAAAAAAATAAGTCTAAACAGCCTGACCCATTTATATACATCACCTGAACAGATGTGCAGCACACATACCCCATGCCATTTACATTACCTGAACAAATGTGTAACATATATACCATGCAGTATTTACATTATGTAATTTCATTCAACAGGAATAATAAAACACATCTTGTAATTAATGTTACCCATCAAAGTATATGTAAGAAAGAGGAGGAAAACTAAAATAAAAGTATGTTATTTTCTATCTTATGAATTTACCATGAGATTCAAAGAGGGAAATGTGAAATCTGTACTGAAGAAAGAGAAAGGAAAAGAAAACCATTTTTCTTACTTTATACCTCCCCATAGTGAGTCCCAACATTTTCTTATATCTTAAATAGAAGATTATTGAATGTATAGAGATATATAAAAGTTAACTTTGTGGAGATATAAAATATGATAATAAAATTAAGTAAAACCATTATGTTATGAAGCAAGTGCTATTATTGTGATTATTATAAGTTAGGTTTAAATATTTGAAATAGAAAATAAGAGATTATGTGTAACTGTAATGAAAAGAAAAATAGTAAATTATGACAAGCTGAATTAAGGTATGAATAAAGTAATATAGATAAACATCAAAAAGGAGAGGAGGAGGTCTTACCTTGAATGTATAACAACAAAATTGCTAATAAAATAAAGTCCATAATGTTAACATAGTTTATGAGTAAACTGTGTTATATTTCATTTGTTTTTTAGTCTCTTTTGTTTCTCGCTAGATTTCCATGTAGAATTAGAAGTCATTCTTTTAAGTGAAGGATTTGCCCAATCCATTTCTTCTATTTTTTCAAGCAATTTGTGATTTTTAACAAAAGCCAAAGCAGAGTCAAGATCCTCAAACATCAAAGGACCCTCAGGGAGAAAAATCTTCAACCTTGCAGGAAACAAGAGGTGAGTCTTAATCTGAACCTTTTTCAGTTCTTTAATCAAAGGTAAGAAAACTTTTCTCTTGGCAGTTATCATTGTTGAGTAGTCATTGTTGAAACGAATGATAGAGTCATTATATTTTAAAGGAGATTTCGATCAGGCAGTTTTTAAAATTAGAACTTTATCAGATGAAGAGAGAAATTTTACTATGACTGATCTTGGTTGTTTCCTATTAGTGCTGCTTACTGATGTAAGTGACCGTTGGGCTTTCTCTATTCCAAATGACATAGTCTCAGGTAAATCCAGAAATTTTGGTAACCAAGTGTTGAGAAAGCTTGACATGTTATTTGCCTCTATGTTTTCCTGTAAGTCCGAAGATCCTGATATTATTCCAACGTGATCTGTTCTCTAAATCATCCAGTCTATGTTGTAATGAGGTGTTCTGCTTAGGTAAAAATGCTATGTTATTTTCATTTTCTAGTTGTCTGCCATCAAAGTCTGTTAAAGATTCTTCAATACTTGTTACTTGGATTTTTTTGCTGTTTTAAATCTTCATGAAGCAAATCCATCTGCTTAGTAGCTTCTTCCTTAAAATTATCAATTTTAAAGTCAGTCTTGTCAATCCTTGGGTTGAGGTCTTGAATATTAGTTATTAGAGTATGTAGTTCTTTTTTTTAGGCTGGAATCCTGACTGCTTGTCCTAGTGAAGCTCATGATGAAATTCTTCCAGATGAGATAAAGTTATTCTGATTACATTTTGACTGGAAAATATGTCCACTTTCAATTTTTAAGTAGATATTCCTGTAGAGTATGTTAAATACTATCAAGTTATGCAGAATAAAAACAAATATTCATTGATAGAGGACAAAATTCCAGTGAAGATATATTTTCTTTAGTGGCGCTTGTGAAATCTGCTACTACACAGTGTCCATGCTGGCCACGCCCCCATTCACTAATTTTCTGATTACCTTTTTAATTCAGTCTAGGGGTGTGGGGGAGACAGAGTCATCCTTGGTACTCAAGTAGAAGAACAGCACAGCAGAGCTGGAGACCACAATATATGACAAAACAGCCAAAGATACAGCAAGCAAAGAATGATGCCAAATAAATCCAAATGTTTTAAATGCTTTCGTCTCTGTCTAGTCAGAGACTTCTTCAGAAACTTTTCCATTAAAATAACAGTAGTTTAAATAAAAGAGCTAATCAATATCACACCCCCTAATTACCACCATGACCCAATCCTATGTCACCTGATATACATATTTACAAGTTCAAGTTTAAAAATGTCTATCTAAAAATATATATAAATTCAAACAAAACAGATGTAAAACACTATAAAACTAAGTAATTTCATACATTTATAAAAATCACATCTCCAGTGCTTTTAGTTTTAAAAAACTTGAAAGGGAAAAATAATCATTTAGTCCTGGCCATTGCATTGCATTAGTTTTTAATTGCCAAATAGCTTCTTTTTTCTCAAGCATTAATGCCCATGGGCCTCCTCTAATATCAGGAACAAGGCTTTCAATAATAGTAAATTTAAGAGAGTGGTAACTGCTCTCCATACAATGCTTCACTAGAGCATTTTTCATTTTTATTTTTTACCCTGAACCACCTAGATCGCAGATCTGGGGTAAGGACTATAGGAATTATGTAAGGCCCACAGGAAATGACTCAGATAGGTGTTTTTTTAGAGCAAGATGAGGATTTTCCACCCCTGAGATTATCCAAATGTCTCAAAGAGAGGAACAATTGAATGAACATGCAACAAGGGGACTTTCAGACAGATTGGGGGAGAGAGGACAACAACTATTATCAAATGAGGGGGAACAGAATGGGGAATTACAGGGAGAATACCCGAGGTCGGAGATAACGGAGGAAACAAGTTTGATGTGTTATCCAACTATTCATGTGAACAAAGAAGGGGACTTTAAAGTGTTTAATTTTTCAACTACACCAATTGATGTATCCACTTATGATTTATTGGCAAAGGGTTTATCTTTTGTTCCAGCACAATGCTTTGATGTCAGTAACACATTTCTTCTTTTTTTCTTTTTGGCTTTTCCTGGTTAGGGGTCGCCACAGCAGAACTCCGGTCCGCTAATGATTGGCAGTAGATTTTTACGGTGACAAGGTGCCAGCCTGACGCCCAACCTTCAACTAAGGCACACCCATTCACACATGTCTTTTGAATGCCACTTGACCACGGGGAGGACATGCAGAGTCCACACAGAAGGCGCTTCAGCTGAGAATCGAACGGGAGAACCGCTTGCTGTGAGGCGACAACGCTACCACTGCACTACCATGGCTATGTCTGATGGACCTAAAATTGTTTATTAGAAAATTAAACCTGAATATCTTGTTTCATAATGTTGAATATTCAAAAAATCCACTTTATATTTCTAGCACCTATAATCCTCCTGTTCACCCATCCCTCCAACTGTTTGAAAATCTTTGTGAAATTGATTTATGTAATCTTGTTAGAGATACATATAAGTGTAATGCACATAATTTATCCAGTAATGAGAATGAAAAACTTATGAATTTAAGAATTAATAGAGATATAAGGATTGTAAAACCTGACAAAGGAGGTGGGATTGTAATCATGGATAATCAATTACATAAAACAAAGATAAAAAATATATTGAGCAGCAATTCATACGAAGGAATCTTATTAAATGAGGTAAATGGCTCTCTAAGGAAAATTAATAATGAACTGCATGATTTATTCATAGAAGGTAGCATTACTATCGATGAACTTAATTATATGACAGTACTTCATCCTAGAATCCCCACTATGTTTGGCTTACCTAAAATACATAAAAACCAAAATGACCCACCCATGAGGCCCATCGTAGATGCTTGGGAATCTATCACACAACCCATAGCCAAATTTCTGGATATTAGGCTAAAATCTTTATTTTCTAATGAACATTGTCTATGTAAAGATTCTTAGGATTTCCTTAAAAGAATGAATGAACTTGGTTACGTGGACACAGGAGTGTTTATTACAATATATGTAAAAGCTCTTTATACTGTCATACCTCATCGAACAGGAATTGAATGGTTTTGTTAATTTTTATTGGAAAAGGGTATCGCCCAAAAATTCTATAAATACCTATGAGCAACCATTAGGAATATTATTAAATAATAACTTCATTTTATTTGATAATGAATATTTCCTACAGCAAGAAGGGGTCTCTATGGGCTCAGCTTGTGGTGGGCTATATGCCAACATTGTGATGTTAGAGTAGGAAAAGAAGTTTTTGTTTGTGTCTAGATACATTTTTCTTTAAATCTTATTTAAGTTTAAATTATTTTTAAGTAGTAAAGACCTGTGCTTATTTTAGTTATGTGGTTCATTTTTATTTTCTTTAGAAACCGGCAATGGTTTACAGTGTAAAATCTGTAAATGTATAATTGCACTTCAGTAATAAAATATACTAGTAAATGTTAGTTAAAACTCTTGCAAGTATTCAGCTGTATTAAGATCAGAAATATAAAATATGATGTGAAGTAAACTGTAAAATACATACATCAAGTTTTATGATTGGTAGAAGGGAAATATAGTAAGCACATTAAAAAACAATGTGTTTATTTTTATATGTGTAGCTCATTTCTGAAGTCTAATGTATCTTTGAAAACAAACTTAGCAAAAACAACTTCAAAAAATCTAGACAGTCACAAGGATCTAAAGCTGAAAAAATTTTCTCTTCAGACACAATTATCCCTATAAATCCCAAACATAATGCTTGAGTGTACCAAAAATCATAGCTTTATGGAGTATTACAGCAACCACATTTGATCAAATGATATTATAGTCAAATATAAATTTGCATGAGTCATACTTTATCAAAATGACTTAGCCAGTTGTGCTTAACCAACCCTTCTCCAGACAAGTTGCCTGACCCCTTTATATCAGTAGTGCTTATCAAAGAGAAATGCCAGCAGTTTTATGTATGCAGATGGCAAAATGGTAATTTCAGAAAAATCAGGTGACTTATAAATTAATGACCTGTATAACATATAATACCATTCTGAATATGCTAAAATATTTAGATGCTAAATGTTTTATTTATGGATTGCCATTTGGTATGAGCTGGTCTAAAATGTGTCATTCTAAAATGCACAGACACAAAATGCATCTGTGGACTGGAGTAGTGTGAAATATGAACTCCTCCTTGTAACTTCATATCATATAGGACTAATACATAGAAATTCCATCTCAAAACTACAAACCCACCTGAATCTGTGGTGTAGAGAGATAAAGTACTGATTGCAAAGTAGACAACTTAAGTTTGCTTAACAGTTTAGAATATGAAGGAGTATTTTTTGTCAGTTTGCCAACTCCAGGATGGAGGGAGAGATTTCTGCAAGTAAAATGACAAGTTTCCAGTGATGAGGCAGTACCATAATCACACTGCAGTAGCCAATAAACTCTGAAATGCGAGGGGGCTGGAGCTAACTGATGCTGCAAGAAGTGATGTCAGATGCTTTGTGTAGCTATGGCATTCAGAAAATCTGCTGGCATGTGGGACAGCATACCTGATACAGACAGCTCCACTCTGAGCTATTTCTCATTCCTGTCTCTACAAAGGAGCAGTCCCAGCCATAGTAAGGTAGTATGAGGGATATAAAGGAAAAAATGGAATACCTGGAGCAGACTTAAATCAACTAATGTTCACCTGGAAGGCATACAAAATGATCAGTCAATAAATAAATAAGTAAATAAACTCTCTTAATCCTGAAATCAAAAAATCCTGAACAAATATCTTGAAACAGTCACTGCATGTTCTAAGTTTATATTTATTTGAATCAAGTAATATATTGCTTTTTTCCCATGCACTTATTTTAATGCTACATGTTTCCAAGTACATATTTGAGTATAAACAGTCTTTTTGTAGGGTAGAGCAGTGAAATACAATGCAATGGTTCTAAGAATTCATAAATGTGGTTGTTACAGTTGTGTTGTGCAAGATGAGATGTACCACAAAGAGCACAAGTACTAGTATTAATCACATTTATGATGTTCACCCATCCTCAAAGAAAGAGAAAATGCATGTATTTGACATGAAACCATGTATTTCTTTTACCTCACTGTGAGGGCGTGCAGGAGTGCAAGCCTCACTCCTACAGAAATGCCACTATGTTTGACAATTAGTAACAGTGTTCTACAATCTATATGTCTCAAGAAATGTAACTAGGTTATTACAGAAAGTAGACTCAGCATTTGTAATACACTGGCATATGTCATTTAGGTATCACTGGAGAACAAATGAAGTATTGTTGTATGCATTTAAAGAGCTCCAGCTAGCCTGTAATCTCTTTTATGTGTCAACATTTTAATAAGCAACTATAATGCCAGAACTTAGGCTTAGATATTTCAATATTTTCCTTGCAGTCATAAGAGCTACTTCAGTATATTTTTTTTTGTATTGTTTTACGTATCTATTAAATAGGTAAGTTAAATGGTGTGACTGTCTCAACCTCTTTTTAGCTGTGATGGCAAGGGTAAATGCAGTATACTTAGATCATTTATAATAGTAAGTCAAGCAGTATATTTGGGAGATGGGAAGTATTTAAGAAAACCTGCACAGACACTGGTGTGGGGGAGCATGCAAATTCCACACATATCATGAATGGAGGTTAGAAAAAGATCAAAAAGCAGTGATCACAAACCAAGAATCCAAAAACATGCTACAACACAAATCCACTGGTGCAAAACCACAGGACTTTATTAAGAAAACTCAGTTTAAGCACTTTCATCACTATCAATGAAAGACTTCATCAGAACTACCATTAGTGACTGGAGGTCAGGACTGACCATGATGCTTTGAGGTAGATATCTTTCCTAAGATAGCATGCTGCCTTGGTAGTTTGTAACTAACGTTTGATTCAAAGACACACAATTTGAAATTCCAGCATGGATTCTGAAATATGTCTATAGATTGAATGACTCTGTCATGGGAGAAAGAGTGAGCAGAAGAAAAAAGTGAGAGGGAAGAGAAGTGAATGAGCTAAAGACAACAACAGAGTGGAAGAAAATGGCAAAATGTGTAAGATGCCACACTGTATATTCTACGAATATATCTACGTTTATGCATATGTACTGAAATTACCATTTTTAGCAAGACACACTAGCAGTAATACATGTTACAGCAGTGATGCATAGCCATCATGTTTTCTTATTATTAATGAAATGTATTTCTAGTAATAAAAAATATGTGGCAGTGATGCTGTGTGTCTGTGACTTGCTTCACAGGAGCCATTCCTCCACTGGTTGAGTGGTATGTATTTCAAAACTACAGTCCTGGTGACTCATTCACATAGGCAACACTTAGCAGCACTTATCAGCTTGGAAGAAACAGTACAACAAACAATGGAAAAAGTAACAATGTAATTTCACAACAAGAGGGAAAGAAAAAGCATCATAGTTAGGTCATTTGAATAGATATACCTTAGCCACGAGGAAGAAGCAAATACGATCCATTATTAAAGATCTTTGCAGGACTCGTAGACATAAAAATCACGCAAGCAGTCAGATCACATGAATCTGTGGTAGATGCTAGAGTACTTTGTCCCAAAAATATCTCAACATGGTTCTGGACATATACATGGGCATATTTATTTATTTTAAAACATATAGGAGAAAAGTAGATCCCAAAAACTGTAGCCTATTCATTATTTTCAGTGATAAATAAAACGGTAGAATCATTGCATAAAGAAAATATTGGATAGACTTGAAAGGAGCACGCACCAGCCTGATCCAAGATATCATGGTCATGTCATGTGACAGTCACAGTCAACAAATCAGAGTAAAGTTTGACAAAGTGATTAAAGCCAAGGATTAGGAAGAATCGCAAGAAGTGGCTAGCCTAGATTTCAGGAAGGCCATACTTTTATTAAATTCCTTATAGAAGAGTTCAAATAAACAAATCGTCTTAGGTATAGTGAATGTTCTTAGTGAGGAATGAAGGCTCACCAGTGGAATTCTACAGTTTGACCTGCAGCTACTTCTGTTTAGTATCTTTGTTACTGACATTACAGAGTGACCATGTGACTCTTTCCTGATGAAATTAAAATTTCAAACAGGAAAGGCTTTCTGAGTAGGGTCATAAGTTCTGAAGTTAGGTAACCTGAAACAATATGGTGGGCATAATTCAGTTGATAAAAAAAGTAATGCATTTAGATTAAAAGAACATAAATGGATTTCATATATCATCGTAGCATTTGTGAGGAGATAATAATGTCCCAAAGCTAGAAGAATTCCTAGCAGTGATCATGTCTAATTAAATGAAGACAAGAAGCAACTTCCCAGCACTCTGGTTAAGGCAACAGGATGTTTGGATTCATAGGGAGATACTGCATGATAAAGAAAGGAGCATATAGTCATGTACAGTGCAGTGGAGAGGCCTTATTTAAAATATTTCACAAATTCTGGAAGCTTCTTCTCCATAGCTCTTAAATAAGATGAGGGCAATACAGAGAAAGGAAACAAAGGTGAAACATGGCCTGAGGCAAAAGTCATATGAAGAGTAAATTAAATTCTCAGTATGTGTATCCTAGAAGAGCTAGCATATATGAGAAGGGAGATAAGAAAAGCCTTACAATATTTCAGAAGTTCTAATGTAATATATTTTTAAGAACATTAGGTATTTACTAATAAGGGTGCATAACATAAACCAGGAAAGAGATAAGGAAGGGATGGTGTAAGGATGTTTTTTTAATAGAAATAGTACTGGAATCATGAATAACATTCACAGTAAAAGGAATTCTAAAAATACAGAGGAATTGCTAAGGAAAACAAAAGACAGGTAAAGGAAAATAACAATAAAGTAGATGAGGTGATGTGAAAATCATAAAGTACACTGTGCTGGAGAGACAGACAAATTCAATTCTACCCACTGCTTTATATATTTATATACTGAAACACTCATTACTATTGATTTCAATGCTTCTGTACAGAATAGATGCGCAAGTGGACCAGGTGAGAGAAGGGGCATTACATTATTGTTTGTTGTAAAACTTTGCAAGGACAATAACTGTTAACCCATATTATCACTGCAGAGTTTTGGAGGACAGCATTCTAATCGGAGTAAAGTATAGCATTGTACAGCCATTCTGAGATTCTTCCTCTGCACATATATGAAAAGTGTGTCATCAGTAGCTTCCCTGTAAATGGGAGTAATTGAGGTGCACAGTCTTTGCCAAGGTCATTTTACTTATGTGCCTTGTACATGTCAAGTCATGAATAACATTTTATGACAGTATCATTCAAAGTGCTAAGTAAGTGAAGAGTTTCACTTGCTGGTCTTAATATGGTATAGATTCAAGTTAGTCTACTATTCTGAATAACATGGCTATAGTTTCAGCTAGATATATAAATTTTTAGTACATCAAGAGCAGAACCATCACAAAAAATATATATGTTATACTAGCACTGATGTTTAGCAAATATGTAAAAAAAAAAAAAAAAGAAGAGGCAAACCCCCCCAAGAACTCTAACTATGCTAATTGTGAGGTTGTTCTCATGGTAAATGCATATT
This sequence comes from Protopterus annectens, assembly GCF_019279795.1. Classification (NCBI taxonomy): domain Eukaryota; kingdom Metazoa; phylum Chordata; order Ceratodontiformes; family Protopteridae; genus Protopterus; species Protopterus annectens. The sequence goes on from NC_056739.1 coordinate 1,474,158,463, forward strand.
CTTACACTGTTACCCACATGTTTTGTGTTCTCAAAGTAAGTACTGAAGCAAGCTTCAGTGTTTGGCGTACATAGAAAATGTTGTGATGATAATAACATGCATGGTTATTAGGCTTTAAAAGAAATACATGCTGTTGAACTGGATATGCAGTAAAGTAGGAAACGGATATACAAACATTTTAATGACAAAACAGATTTTATTATTAACAGCTGAGACAGCAGTCAGTGATAGAGTTAATATAGTAAGACTATACAACCATGTCCTTGAATTCTTAGACATCTATAGTTTCGTGACAAGGTTAACACTGATAGTATTGGTCCAAAGAGAGGCTTAAAAGACTGCATGAATGTGCTATAAGCTGACAAAAATGAGAATTTTTACTACAGCAAATACCTAAAAAATATTAATATCTAAAAAAATGTTACATTGGTATTGAAAAATTGTAATTGCTAAAATATTAACACAGTATGCTAGAAAACACGTGGAGTTTGTGCTTCCATTTGTTATACCTATATTAAAATATCAAAAATATAATTGTCAAAATGGATTTTCTTTATTGGATTATTTTAGACATTATAACTGAAAAAATGGATTTCTATATTTCAGACCAGAAATGTTCACAGGAAACTATAAAATGTTACAAGCTAGATAAGAATCATAGTACAATGAAACATGTGGCCAGCTTCACAGCTAACAGTATTCAGACATCAGTTTAAAAGGTAAGGTGACATGTTCATTGTAACATGGTTAAACTGTGTTATTACTACCAGAGAAAACACACAGTAAATGTTATTTAATGACATTCAGAATACTTTAATGGGTAAGATATCATGGAATATAGAAATAAATAAATACTAACAAATGTTAAAGATTCTATTTATAAAGCAACATGATGCAAAAGACAGATTTTGATACATATAAAATCATAAACGGGAATGTACACTGCAGATTGATTTGTGGATGTGAACAAATGTGGGGTGAATGAAAATGGCTGTTACATGCACCAGGATTCATTGAAGTCAAGTCCTGACCTTGGTGACATGAAGTCAAATAGACAGGTATTTCTGGAGTTAGCATATGTAATAAAATGTATTCATTCTAGTGAGAAAGGGGAGAACATGCGAGAAAATACTGCACAATCATTTCAGATAGTGAAATGAGATTTGAAGGTCATTTGGATACACCTTGATAGTTATAAGTGTTCACCATGGTATAGATAACCAGTCTTTTTCCAGGATGGGGATAATATTTTTAAAAGACTCTTAGCTGTACTGTTTCTGATTCAAGTCATGCTATGCTTCATGTGCAGGACATTAATAGTATAGTTCAAAACAGGTAATAGCAGATTAATAATAATGTAATACATATCCGTATAAATGCTTGGAGTGCATGCTACCATTCAAACACTCCAGACAGTAACTTTGTTTCTAACCTAGTATTCATTTTACCTACACCTTATGGCAAGCTTACTGAGTTATTTCTTGGTGTAAATATGAAGATAAAATGATCCAGTCGTTATCTGAAGTAGCTTAAATCTTTCATACCTTTCTTAATCAGATAAAAGTTTGATTAATTGATAAAGGCTAAATCAAAGGGAAAACTGTTAAACCTACATTGAAATTTAAAAAATATATGTGTCAAAATGTATTTTTTTTTCTAGTAGAATTATCCATACCTTTCAACTGTCCAGAATTTTGCAGAATGTCCAGTTTTTTGCATCATGTTTTTGTTCTGTTCCTCATACAATTTGTAGTTTTCTGGCAAATCACTGAGGATTGAAGTCACTAAATAATGACACACCTTTGAGTTTCAGACTGTATATCCTTCAGAAAATGCATACTAAAACAAAACCTGTTATTCTGGAAACTTTCTAAGTTTATAAGACCAATATGTATAAACTATCCCTATTTTGGGGCCTTTGTCCCCATTATTTTAGGCTTTGTCCAGATTTCTTGCACTTAGAAGTTAAGGAGTATAGAATTATTTCAGACATTACAACTGACAAAATGAATTTCTGTATTTCAGAACAGAAATGTTTACAGAAAGCTGTACAGTGCCACAAGCTAGATAAGAATCACAGTACTGCTGTGTTCTAAAACAAAAACAAAGGAATGCCCTTGGTCTGTTCTCTTTTCCATGACAATTACAAGTTTGTTTGTATAACTATGCAAAAGAAGGTAAGAGAAAGTGCAAAGTATGTAAAAATATGCAAAGACTGGCAATATCATACAGGCTCTGAATAATAATTGCATAATTCTACTACCAGTCAAGATTGTGAACTGTAAGTGGAAGGAGTGATTCCCGTAAAAAATAAAAACTTTCTCATCAAAGTATATAGGCAACTAAGAGGGCCAATTAGGTCAAGCAAAGTCAATTCATTTATTTATTTTTTTACTCTTCCAAATCTTTGTACGTTTAAAGCAAGCCAGTGTTGAGGTTAAGATAGCCTCCCAAGTGAAAGATAATAACACCTTTTACAGTTATGTTGGAAACCTCAAGGGCAGTATTTAGCAGTGTGCTGAACTGGTGGTTAATGGTGCCACATTCACTGAGCCTGGTGATATAGCGAGCCTGTTGGTGTACAGATTTGGTTCCAACTTTACCCCCCCCACACACACACACGCACACACACCCTCAAACATAACTCCTCCATCTATAGCTAGGGAGCATATATTCGCTACCCAGCTAAAGTCAAGAACATGGTCTCAGTTGGCCCTGATAACACCCCAAGATGCCTACTGAATAGTCTAATGACACTGTAGAGGTTTTGATAAATTGTATTTTATTTAATAATAAGCTTAAAATAGGCTTTGTGCCATGTGAGTGGAGGACTGTGACTGTTGTCACCCTGCACAAAGGAGGTCCTTAAACAGATCCTGGAAACTACAGACCCATTTGTCTGACTAGTCTTATTTAAAAAAAAATCAACAAGGACATAGGAGACCTCCAGACACTGGATCCAGCACAGTTTGGCTTTGTCACAGGAAGGTCATGCTTACAGAATCTGGTGGACTTCTTTGAAAAGGTCACTAAGGCAATGGATGAGGGGAAAAGGGTGTATACTGCCTACCTTGATCTGGCTAAAACATTTGATACAGTACTTCACTCGGGCATTATCAACAGACTTAAGGAACTTGTTATAAACCCCTTTATAACATGCTTGATAGCTAGCTGGCTCGCTAATAGGACCCAGGAGATTAGAGTCAGTGAGACCTTTACAAAGAGAGTCCCAGGGCTGTGTGCTAAGCCTACAACTCTTTGGCATCTACTTCTCAGATGTCAAAGCTCTCTTGCTAGCCAAGTTTTCAGATGATTGCAAACTGGGAGCAGTCATTGAATCCCCATGATGAATACTCCTCAAGAAGGTCTAATACAGACACATGGTTGGTGCCAAAGCCGTGGTTTAAAACTCAGTACCAAGAAATGCGTTATAGTACATTTTGGAAAGGTTGCCACCCCAG
>NC_056739.1:1474166923-1474301923 GCF_019279795.1 Protopterus annectens
ATTTACACAGACTCATCTCTCAGACTACATTAGCATGTGGTGCTCTGTGCCTTGTTGCCTAAAGTGTGTAGTTCTTGGCAGCAAGGAGTGGGGTCTGTGAATTGTAGTGATCTTGCAAAGTATGCCAAACAGCTTGTGCATGCCTTGCAAGCTTTGCATCTAAAGGTGAATGCTGGCTATTGTGTCTTTGCCCTCTATAAATAAAACCACCATAATTAATTAAATTCCAACAGTGTGACCTCTGAATAATTTTACAAAAAGATGTAATATTCATGCTCACTCAAACAAGTAATGTTTCTTACCTGCTTTATCAGCACCACATCAGTATAAATTTTGAGAAACAATTACCTCAATAGTTTTCTTGTACTTACTTCAAATGTCCTTGAAATTCATTTCTTTTTTCAAATTGGTCTTCATTGTAACCCCCCCTCCATCCCCTGTGACAGTAATGTTTCCAAGTAACTATAATTGTTTTTTTAGGATTTAAGTATTTGGAACCAACATTTAGCTTTGATATTATCTTTAACATAACATTTAGTGGTATATTATTTTGCATGAAGAAAAATATGTTTTGTTATACCCTGAGAGAACAAAACACTTTCAGCATAAACCATAAGTATCCAGGTTCAGCCCACATTAGGGACAAATGATTTATTAGAGACCTACAGTGCTTACTGTAACCCTGTAAATGTTATCATTTTTGATATGTAATAGTAGTAAGTCTCAAGGTCTGCTGTTACAAATTCAACATTACCTGCACTCGACTCATTTCAATCTCATCCATTAAAGATACAAAGTCTTAAGTATTTATACTATAGCATTGCTCTCTCTCTCTCTCTGTATATATATATATATATATATATATATATATATATATATATATATATATATATATATAGTTATTTTCAGTGAAAGAGGTGTTTCTTCCCATTGAAGTCTTCAGGTCTGTTCACTTTATGTTGCCTTTTGATGAGGGTTCTTGGGATCAAATGTCATAATTTCCATGTGAATGAGACCTGCATTCAGTAGGGAAAAAAAAACTCAAAATGTAATTCGAACTGTAATCATGGTTATATTTATGTCCAGTAAGATTCTTCAGGCTGGTGTTACAATAAATGTTTTATAAGTAATGCAGTTCATAAATTTTTAACTAAGCTTATGGCCAATGAGACCATTAAGAAGCTCAGACATATCATCTAATACAGGTAGGAGACTAACAACACAAGGGAGCATTCCATTGTTTTCAAGTTGCCCATACAAGCCTTCAGTATAACTTCTTTTAAATTTTCTATTTCAATTTTCAATTTTCAAAATTTATTTTTTTATTGCCATACACATCACCCAGGAGACAATAAGCATGTACATTTCTGTGTTAAGGAAACAGATTTCAGTGGATTCAGGATGTCAGCTGTTGATCTCTTTGACCATTATTATACCTTTGATAGATCACTGCAGAGAATGATGTAGAAGATGGAGAGATTATTCAGGCATTTATAGCATAAATATCTGTTGTGACCTAAAAAGCATAAAGGTACAATTTCTGCCAGGTTAACGCAAGGTGTACATGATTAATACATTGCCGAAAACCAACTAGCAGGGGTAGTCTTCATATCATTCGTGAAAGGCATGTATAGAGAAAAAAAATGTGGGTCGGGGGTGGGGAACATTAGATATTAGAGATACTATCAAGAAAGTGTCATAAAGGCATTAAAATAGATTCAAACTCTGCATCCTCCCACCTCCCACAGAGGATATTAGTCTTCTGTACTACCACAAGACACCAGGATAGCATTATATGAAAACATAAAGAAATATATAAATACAGTAGATGGATGGACTTCAACATCAAAGTACACAAATCCCAAATGGCTAAAGGGCTAAAGATTGATCCCCAAAGATTGAAAGCCAAAACACTAAAAAAAAAAAAAACCACATGTTTTTTAAAGGGAGCAAGCCCCCCTACACCCCAACACCCCCTGCTATATACCAACTCCGAGATTGCTGTACAGTGGGGAAAGGCAAATTCCCTGATCCCCACTGTACACAATTTTGCATAGACTTAAAACCAGCAGAAGCGATCAAGTAAGTTTTGATTTCTTCTGCCAGTGTTAAACATATTCAAGATTACGAACATTTGATTATATGGAGCGTTTCCAAATAGATAAATCATTATAAAGGAGAAAGGCTTTGAATCCTATACCCTTGACACAGGAAACAGCAGCATTAGTCAGCTATGCTAATTAATACGTTAATGTAGCAAGGTTTTTTCCCCATACAATAAGGATCTTGGGCATTAAGAATGCAATACTTTCTGAGTTATGAGGGGGTGGGGCAGGGCACATAACTAGACAACAGCAGGAGCAGCCTGTAAAACCAGGGACTATTGAGAGGGATGGGCTTGTGTCTGTGTGGTGGGGGGCTTCAGGACAAAATCTAGAGGAACACTAGATGACAGCATTGAGAGAATTGTTGATATGTGACTTGCAGTCACTTAATACAGCAACAGGTATAGCAGAATGAGAAGTATGAAACTGATGTTTGACATTACTGATTATTGTCATCAATCGATAAACAAAGGAGACATCAGGGTCATTTTAACAACTCAGGGACAGGTAGGTAGTGTGTGTGTGTGTGTGTGTGTGTGTGGTTGTGTGTGTGTGTGTGTGTGTGTGTGTGTGTGTGTGTGTGTGTGTGTGTGTTAGTATTAGAGTGACTGGGAGAGTTGGGGCTGCCAATATTAAGTACCACAGGAAAGTAATGGCATTCCAGAGACTTGACTTAGCTGATAATGAGGTCCTTCCTGATTGTGACTAATGTGTCTCTGAACTGGAACATCCTGCATTGCAGAAACATGGTCTTTTAACTGCAGCCCTTACCAGTAGGGTTGCTTTTGAATTCTCGAGAAAGTGTGATGCCAGATAAAGATGCTTGATGTGCCATGTTTGCTCATTTTAGCTAATTATTTATAGCTCAGCCCCTATTTTATTTTTTTATATTTTCCTTACTAGTTTCACAGCATTTACTTTATGTCTGCATTAAACCTATTTTTTTATTTCACTACAGAAAGTCTGTTTCACTTATTTATCACATTCTGTTTGAAATACTTCTTTGATTTACTTCATCACTTGCTGGTGTTTTAACACTGTATTTAATTTCTCTCAACTTTTATTATACCTCTTAAGTGAAAATACAGATATATATTTTTATTTCTTTGTCATTTGTTGATCAGGTTAGTCCAACTAGGATAGTAACCTCTTTTCAGGGGAGATTCAAGGTGATATTTCTACTACTAGGGGAAATTTGGCTTGGGCATCAGGGAACTTGCCCTTCTCTTTTCTGTTTTCTTTTTGGATCTGCTAGATTTTGTCAGAGGGCTGCTACAGCAGCAAGGTCAGCGTGGAGGATTTGGAGAAACATTTGTTCAATATGGAGAATCAGAATGCAGATAACGATTCATTTGTGGTGGATGACCCAAATCAGCAGCATTTAGCTGTCTTGATGAAAAATGAAGTAAGCAAATCCACTGGAGTGGTACAGATAACAAAAATGGAGTCAGAAGGGCTTGTGGATGATGTTTTGTTGAGAACAATTGAGCCGAATGATCTAAGTGACAGTTCTGCTATTTCACGAGGGCAGATGGCCCAGAACTTTTTCAGAAGTGTTGAGGCTGGTAATGTGGAAAAGAAACAGGGGATGTGGCAGCGTAGAATGCAGCAGTTAAATCTTAAGCAGCGGTGACAGAAAATGAAAGAGGAAAACGGTAACAAACTGAGGAATCGGGTTTTGTGGTAGTGGAGAACACAGCAGTGACAACAAGTGAAAAAGAAGAGCAGCAGCAAACTGTTAGTAAAACTGTTTTAAAAAGAAGAGAATGCCAACCGTGAGAATAAGAATAAATAATGAAACTGCAATAGATATTATGTATGGGATAATTTGGGAACTGTGCTGGGATTTGAAGCTCAAGAAATGCCATCTTTTATACATTTATGGACAATGACGTTTTGTGACTTAACATTTGAATCTGAGGGACTGATGATGATGGCATTTCTGGAACTGTGTGACAATAAGAAGGACATTTATTTCATGTAACAATTACTTGTTTTTTGGTAGTAACTTAAATGTAAAAAAAAGATGTTAAAAAATGCAGGGTTTGTGTGAAACTTTTTTTCTTTTTAAACATGTAACATCTTTATTAAATTTTCACATATGACATGTGCAACCATACATTTATATAAATGAAAGCAAACCATATTGACATAATTTTAGTTGTACACATTATACATCACAAACCATGTTGTCATAATTGTAGATGGAAACATTATATATCACTTATAATCTATCCTGTTATTGTCAATCAAACGTTACATAGCTCATTCATATCCTGCCTTCTTTTAAGCTTCGTTCCTCCTGTACATGTATTGTTCCCACATTTCCTATCTTTCCTGTGTAATCTGCCCCTACCCTTTTCTTGTTTTATCTCTGTTACTATATTCACTACTTCTAGTAAAAAATTGGTTTAGACTTTAATTTCCATTTTCTAGTAATTGCTTTTTTGGCAGCCACCCTAATTAGACTCAGCATGGCCTTGCTATGTCTAGGCAGTTCCGATTCTGTGTCATAGCTCAAAACAAGTAGTTCCTTATACTATTCTGGTATGTCCAAAAGTCAGTTTTGGGTTTACTCTCCAGTCCATCTGGTAAATCTGGGAATCTTGAGGCAATGTTACAACTGCCTTATGTACACAGACCACCCTCTCCTCCTCCCAACAAGCTCAAATATATGTGAGAGATGCAACTATATAGCCAAACTGGAGGCTGAGCTCTCTGAACCCAGTACTGATGTAGTCAGTCAGGAGGAGAAGGTAACCACACACACCACAAATCCACTCTCACATAGACCTATCGCAACAGCAAACCAAACACATAAACACACAAAAACATACTCGGAGACTCTAAATAAAAATCTGCCCAAACAGCAGAGACCTCCAAAGCAGACATCCAAACAACCGCTACCCCACAACAATACCCACGTATCACATAGTTCACAAAGTCAGTGTGCCACACAGTCACAGCCCTTAAGGCTAAACAACACACCTAATACACTTGTAATAGGTGACTCTATTGTCAGACACACTGACGTCCCACTCACCAGACTGAACAAGGAGAAGGTCACTGTAAGCTGCCTGTCAGATGCCAGGATCTGCCACATAACACAAGCACTCAGGTCACTCCAAAGCAAGTATAAATATGACTCCGTCATTGTCCATGCTGTTGTGAATGACCTGAGATGTACCTCCCTGGACTACATGAAAAGAGACATAGAGGAGCTCTCTGATCATGTAGCCCAGGCCGGTATGACCCTGACCTTGAGTAGCATCTTACCCTCACCAAGAATGATGCCACAGTATAAAGACAAAATTATAAATTTTAACAATTGGCTAAAGTATTGGTGTCATTTAAAGGGGATCCAGTGTCTGTCAGCCTGGGATGACATGCTCAACAAGCCACGTCGCTTCGCTAGGGACGGCTTGCACCTGTCACCTCTGGGTTTTGGAATACTGGTTAAGGCTCTTGCCACCCCCATAGTGCCTTTTTTAGGCAAGGCTCAAAAGACAAACCCACCTCCATAGACAACACAAGGAAAAAGTAACTAAGGGTAATGCTGCTCAACGCCAGAAGTCTAAACCTCAAGAGGCACACACTCGAGGCTCTCCTCAGTATGGAGAATATCGATATCTGTGCAGTAACAGAAACCTGGTTCAAGGCTCCTGAGAGCACCCCAGCACTACCAGGTTATACCTCATACCATGCTTTTTGGCCCCAAAACTCGGACCGAATCACAAAAGGAGGGGGAGTATCCATATTCATCAAAGATACCCACACCTCCAGGTTAGTTGCACTGCACGAAGCATCTGAGACCATCCATGTGCAACTAACAGTGGGCAAAACTGCCTTTCAATTTGTAGCCTGCTACAGACCGCCCTCCCAAACTCAGGAACCCCACTCGGTTTTCCAGAGAACACTGGAGAATATGAAGGTCTCTCCAAACACCATTATATTGGGTGACTTCAACTACCCAAACATAGACTGGGAGCACTACTCAAGCCCCAACACCCTCGCCCAATGGTTCCTAGAATTTATAAACTCAAATGCTATGGAACAACTGGTCACCACTCCCACAAGAGGGGAAAACATATTGGACCTGATCATCGCCAACATGGGGACTCTATGTTCCATACCAGACGTATACCCCTCATTGGTAAGATCTGACGATAAATTAATCTCACTGGACATCCATATCCCATCCCCACCCTCAGCCAAGGAAACCACAGTGAAGAACTTCTCAAAAGCAAACTTCACACTTCTCAAAACCGAGGTGGAATCCTTCAAAGCCCCCGGGCCAGTGGAAAATATGGCCCAAACCGCAGAATCCTTTACAAACGCATTCTATGGACACCTACAGGAATGCATGGATTGTGCTATCCCAAATAAAATCAAGACTCATTCCTCCAAAGGCAGGAGACCTGTCTGGTGGACCCCAGCCATAAATAAGCTATACAACAGGAGAAGGAAGCTACTACATGATAGAGCAAAATCCCAAAAAGGAAAGGCATCTCTGATCAGTACTAGCAAGAAACTACGATCCCTCATAAAACCATCTAAGGCCAGCTTCAAAAGAAAAATTGCACAAGACACTAAAGATAATCACAAGGCCTTCTTTAGTTATGTCAGGAACCTGGGTGGCAACTCCCAGATATGCTCTGAGTTAGTGCAAAATGACAAAAAATACACTGAACCCACAGACATTGCCAACATCCTTGCAGACAGGTTCAGTGCAAACTTCTCCCCCCCTTCCCCCCCCAAAAGAGCAAATGTCTATCCCAACAGAGTGTAGCCTCCCTGACATAACAGATGCACAGGTGAGAGCTGCCCTCTCCAAAGCAACAAACACAGCATCAATGGGACCAAACGGTGTCCCGGGCTGCGGCTTACACGAGCTCCAAGAAGAACTGAACCCTCACATAAAGTCACTGTTCAATCTCAGCCTTACTACAGGATATGTACCCAAGGAATGGCATAAGCAACAGTGGTCCCACTCCACAAAGGTGGTGCCACAACGGACCCCGGAAACTATTGCCCTATAAGCCTGACTAGCCTGGTCTGCAAAGCTATGGAGCGTATCATCATGGAACTCATAAACAAAGATGTTGGGAACCACCAAACACTGGATCCTACACAATTCAGCTTTGTTAAGGGCAGATCTTGCCACTTGAACCTGGTTGACTTCTTTGAAACAGTCACCAAGGTCATAGATGAAGGGAAGGTAGCCCACACAGCCTACCTGGACCTTTCAAAAGCCTTCGACACAATACCCCACTCGGACATCATAAATAAGCTCACCAGCTTAAATATCAACCCCTATGTCACAAGATGGGTTGCAAACTGGCTCAGGGATAGAACCCACATGATCAGAATTACAAGTGCCATGTCAGACTCTAAACCAGTTACAAGTGGCGTCACACAAGGCTCAGTCCTGGGACCTCTCTTGTTCGGTATATATTTCTCTGAGGTACAGGCTAACATGGGAGGACTATGGCTGACCAAGTTTGCAGATGACTGCAAACTGGGTGCCATAATCGACTCACCAACTGACACAAGCATCCTCCAAAAGGGTCTCACAGAGATGGATGACTGGTGCCAGAGCCATGGCCTAAAGCTAAATGCCAAAAAGTGCATAGTCATCCCCTTTGGGAAAAACAAAGTGCCCACAAATTACCACATAGGTGGTAATCCATTAATCTGGAAGAAGTAATTAGGGATTTGGGGACCCAAGTAGATAGCAATCTCTCCTTTGACAATCATGTTGCCAAAGTGGTTAGAAAGACCTTCTATATAGCCCACCTTATCACGAAAGGGTTCACATCTAGATCAAGAGAGGTCATTGTGCCCCTCTACTCATCACTCATCAGGCCCATAATTGAATACAATGCCCCATTTGGGATGTACCTTACCCGACACCTGCAGCAACTGGAAAGATCCCAAAAGTACCTCACCAAGAGGATCGAGGGACTCAAACAGATGGCCTACGCAGTTAGGCTAAAGAAACTCTGGCTCTACTCAGTTGCTTACCACCTACTCAGAGGCGATCTGTGCCTGACGTATAAAGCCATGTCCAACCCAGAATTAATGGACATGCTCCACCTCAGGAAATCCAAATCCCTTAGAGCTACACGCTCCAGGGACTTAAACCTCAGCACAGAAATAAATAGGACATGCTGGAGAGACAGATTCATATCCCAGAGGCTCCCCTCACTCTGGAACAAAATCCCAATCCATCTTAGGCAGAGCCCCTCAATGACCCTCTTCAAGAGAAATCTTGACGAGTGGATGGGAGATCGTAGGTTTACCCCTGGGATCTCTTCTGTGTCCCTACTAGACAGAGGCACAGTAAACTAACCTTAAAAGGGCTATCTTCTGTGACCTACTATACAGAGGCACAGTCAACTAATCTAAAAGGGTGGCGAAAGCCAAACACACTCTGGCTAGGCTTATAAATGCCCTAAGGCAGATAGCCTAGTATCAACCTATGAACCTACGAACCTATGAACAAGAATTTCCTTAGTTACACCAACTTGCTCACCCAGTATCTCTGACAGAGCAGTCTGAAAGGAATTTTTAAAGTCTGCCAACTTGTTACACTCCTAGAAAATATGTTCCCAGTTACCTCTTTCTTCCCCATCACACCTCCAATATTTGCTGTCTACCTGAAGATAAATCCTTTGGAGTCTACTCGAAGTATAAAAATACCTATGTAAACATTGCCAAGCAAAGATCCTAAATCTTTTAGACTTTGTTGTATATTTAGGAGACATGCATATATCCCTCATTGTTTCTTTGTGAATTGCTTATTCAGTCTCTCTTCCCAATCCTTTCTAACCTCCTCTGACTAATTCTTATAGTTATCATGCAATATTTTGTATATGTACTAATTATTACTCTTTTTAACAACAGCTTCTGTTCTAGATTCTACTAAAAACTCTACCAGTGCTGGTCTTTTGCTTAGGATCCCCCTATTTCTTACTCTTTGTCTATACTCTGATATCAATCTTTGACAGGGAAGGTAGTCTCTGTCCTGCAGTCCAAATAAATTCTTAGCCTCTTCTCATTCTATTACCTTTCCCTCTCTAATTATTTGCTCCTAATACCTTGGTTTGTTTGCCATTTTTTGCAATAAATTGTAGACCCCTCTTGCCTGTTGTCTATCCCTAATTGCAGTCATCCCTATCAACAGAATCTCACTTCTCCATTCCCGTGTTGGCTTAGTTATTACAATACTTCTGCTACTTTATGAATAACATATTATGCGTGGTTATTATTATTTTCCTTAAAGGAAAACCACACCCACAGACTGAAAAAACGTTTATTTCATCATGTCTTGATGTTTCCTACATTTTAACATCACTTTGTGCTATGCATCCTTTTTTTATATACTTTAAATCTAATTCCAGAGTCTGCCCACATAGGGTCCAGCATCTGGATTTTTTAGTCTGCCTCCAGGTATCCCACAATGCAGTGTTTGGCTTTGAATTATTATATCATAGCCCCTAAGTTCTTGTGTTTTACATATACCCTGCTTTCTTTTAGTCAGTCAGGTTTAATTACCATTTCTTGTTTTTCAATGACTACTTAAAAGACAAATGGGGATAATCAATAGGAACAGTAGTCTCAGTGCCTGTTACTTATTTTTCATTCTAAAGTGGCCAGTTTTCATTCTTTTGTTATGCCTGAACTGTAGTCTTTAAACTCATCTCCCCTCCCTCTAAGCACCACCCCTTCATATATATCAGTGGAAAAGGTAATTTGAGCTGTTTCATGTTGTAATTGATAGCTCACAGCAGGAAACAAAGTTCATGTACTGTTGCCTTGTGCCATCCACCTACCTACAATGGAATGCTTACTTTTACTGCACTAATCCTTACTACCAACTAATTGGTAACACATTGTTTGGCAAACCTTCCAACCTCATTTTTCAGGGATTCCTGAGACAGCAACATTCTTAAATAATTGTGTCACAAAGGCTGTAAAAAATAAAACATTTTGATTTTATATAGCACTGTGACACACTTAAAATAAGACTTTCTGCATCAACGTGCATTTTCTAAACAATAGTTATATAAGTGTAAACTATCACATTACTTACTTAGCAGTAATCACCATTGATTACCTGAGAAGTTATGAGGGACAGGTCAAATGTAAGATTAAAAAATCATGAGTATTCTGCAAAATCAGGGACATTTGAGATGTACGGTCTTGGACCGTTTACCTCTTATTATATTGTACTGTTTTCTCTATTTTCTCCCTGTAATTTGTCTCTTGCAACTGGAGGATTTATCCATGTTGTCTGCAGTAGTTTTTTTAAACCAATAAATCATTATTAATGCAGCTTCTCTGATTTATTTTTCACACACTGTAATTCACTATGCAGCCCCCCTTCATTGTCTTGTTTCTGATTCTAGTCACTGCAGTTTTTCATTCATAGGTTCATAGGTAGGTACTAGCCTATTGGCCCTAGGGCCTATACAAGCCTAGCCAAAAAGGTACCCTGGCTTTCGCCACCCAAGAAAATTATTTTCCTGTGGCCCTGTCAAGCAGAGCCACAGAAGTGATCCCCAGGGTGAATTTCCTATTACCCATCCAATCATCAAGATTTTTCTTGAAGAGTGCTAATGAGGAGCTCTGTTTAACATAGATAGGTAGTCTGTTCCAGAGTATGGGAAGTCTCTGGGACAGGAATCTATCCCTCTAGTATGTTCTGTTTATTGTGGTGACAATGTTTAAGTCCCTAGAGCATGTAGCTTGGAGGGATAGGGATTTCTTTAAGTGGAGCATGTCCAACAGCTCTGGGTTCGACATAGCTTTGTATGTTAGGCAGACATCGCCTCTGAGTAGGCGATATGCGACGGAGTAAAGCTGGAGTTTTTTGACACGGTCTTCGTAGGGCATCTGTTTGAGGCCAGTAATCCTCTTTGTGAGGTATTTCTGTGGCCTTTCCAGGTGTTGTAGATGTCTTGTGAGGTACATACCAAAAGGGGTGTTGTACTCTATAATGGGTCTAATGATTGATGAGTAGAGGGGAACAATGACCTCTTTTTTTCTGGATGAAAAACCTTTTGTGATGAGGTGTGCTATGTAGAAGGATTTCCTGACCACTGTGGCAATGTGATTATCAAAGGAGAGACTACTGTCCACCTGTGTCCCAAGGGCTCTTATCACACTTTCGGTATTAAGTAGACTACTGCCTATGTGGTAGTTCATGGGTACAGAGTTTTTACCAAAGGGGATAACAATGCACTTTTTGGCATTGAGCTTGAGGCCATGGCTTTGACACCAGGCATGTGACTCAGCGAGGCCCTTTTGTAGGATGTCCACATCATTAGGAGTTTCGATTATGGCTCCTAGTTTGCAGTCATCTGCGAACTTAGTTAGCCAAAGACCTTCTGTGTTAGCCTGTACTTCAGAGAAGGAGATACCAAACAGGAGAGGACCCAGGACTGAACCCTGTAGTACTCCACTTGTCACTGGTCTGAAATCTGATTTGGAGTCTGCTACTTTCACAGTGTGGGTTCTGTCAGTAAGCCAGTTGGCAACCCATATTGTGACATAGGTATTTATACCTAGTTTAGTGAGTTTATCTATAATTCTAGAGTGGGGGATGATGTCGAACACCTTGGCGAGATCTAGACAGGCTGTGTGAACCACCTTACCCTCATCTATGGCTTTGTTGACTGCTTCAAAGAAGTCAATCAGGTTTAGGAGACATGATCTGCCTTTTACAAACCTGAACTGTGTGGAGTCCAGAGTTTGGAGATCTCCAATGTCTTTGTTTATGAGTTTCATGATGATATGTTCCATGGCCTTGCAGACCAGGCTCATCAGGCTAATGGGGCAGTACTTCCAGGGGTCTGTCGTGGCTCCCCCTTTGTGGAGTGGGATAACCGTCATGGTACGCCATTCAATGGGCACAAAGCCTGAGGTGAGGCTATGACTGAACATGGTACTTAGGTGGGGTGCCAGTTCATTCTGTAGTTCATGTAGAAGTCAGCCTGGGATGTTGTCAGGTCCCATGGATGCTGTGTTCTTGGCTTTGGAGAGTGAGGTTTTTACCTGTGCAGCCGTGATTACAGGAGCTTTGCATTCCTCCGGTATAGAGATGGGCCCTTTGGGGGTGAGATGGGCCCTTTGGGGGGGTGAGGGGGGGGTATAGTTAGCACTTAACCTATCTGCCAGGATGTTGGCAATATCAGTTGGTTCTGTATATTTAGTGCCATTGTGCTGTAACTCAGAGTAAATCTGAGTGTTGCCATTGAGATTCTTGACATAGCTATAGAATGCTTTGTGGCTGTCTTTAGAATCAGTGGTGATTTTGTTTTCATAACTAGCTTTGGAGGATTTTATGAGGGATCTCTGCTTCTTACTGATGCTGACCAGGGAATTCCTCCAATCATGGGATTTTACTCTTTTTTGCAACAGTTTCTTTCTTCTGTTGTAGAGTTTGTTTATGGCAGAAGACCACCAGATTGGCTTCCTTTTTTGGAGGACAGCATCTTGGTTCTGTTAGGGATAGCATGATCCATGCACTTGTGTAAGTGCTTATAAAGTGCATTTGTGTAGGATTCAGCAGTCGTACCTCTATTGTCCATCTGCATGGGTGTCGTGAAATTTGCCACTTCTGCCTTAAAAAGTGTGAAGTTGGCTTTGGAGAAGTTTTTTATGGTTGTTTTCCTAATGGGGGTGGGAGCAGGATGTGGCTGTCTAGGGTGATTAGCCTGTGGTCGGATCTGACCAACAAGGAATTAACTTCTGGTGTGGAACACCAGTCGCCCATGTTGGTGATGACCAGGTCTAGGATATTGCTGCCCCTGTTGGGGGTGGGGATAAGTTGATTCAAGGAGTTGGAATTGATGAATTCCAGAAAACGTTGCGCAAAAGAGTTGGTACATGAGTAGTTTTCCCAGTTAATGGTGGGGTAGTTGAAATCACCCATTATTACGGTGTTGGGTTGTACCCTAATATTTTCCAGTGTATCAAGAAAAGAGGAGTGGGAATCCTGGGGCATGGGGGGGTCTGTAGCAAGCAACAATCTGGATTGCGGTCTTACCCAGAGTTAGTTGAACTTGGATAATCTCGGATGCATTATATTGAGTAACTAGCTCGGAGGTGTGGATATCCTTAATGAATATGGACATGCCTCCACCTTTAGTGTTTCGGACCGGGTTAGGTGGCCAAAAGGTGTGGTATGAATTATAGCCAGGTAATGCAGGGGTGCTCTCTGGTGCTTTGAACCAGGTCTCTGTCACTGCACAGATGTCGATGTTCTCCATTTTAAGGAGTGCCTCGAGTGAGTGCATTTTGAGGTTTAGACTTCTAGCATTGAGTAGCATTACCCTCAGATTCTGCTTGCTTGTACCTGTTATGGTGGTGAATTTGTCATTTGAACCTTGCCTAAAAAAGGCACTATAGGGGTGGCAAGAGACTTTGCCAGTATCCGGAATCCCAAGGGTAACAGGTGCAGGCCATCTCTGGCAAAGCATCGTGGTCTGTCGATCATGTCATCCCAGGCAGACAGATACTGGATTCCTTTAGAATGACACCAGAAGCTTAGCCAATTGTTGAAGTCAATCATTTTGTCCTTGTACTGTGGTATCATTCTGGGTGATGGCAGGATGCTACTCAGGGCTAGGGTCGTACCTGCCTGGGCTACAAGATTGGAAAGCTCCTCCATGTCTCTTTTCATGTAGTCCAGGGAGGTATGTCTCAGGTTATTCACACCAACATGGACAATGACAGAGTCATATTTGTACTTGTTGTGGAGTGACCCGAGTGCGTGCGTTATGTGCCGGATCCTGGCACCCAACAGGCAGCTGACAGTAACTTTCTCATTGTTTAGCCTGGTGAGTGAAACATTAGTGTACCTGACTACAGAGTCACCTATGACTAGAGTGTTGGGTACATTATGCCTTATGGGCTGTAGTTGAGTGGCACACTGAGTATGTGGGCTATGTGTCATTTGGGTTGTGTTGGGAGGTGGAGGTTGCTTGCATTTCTGCTTTGGAGGTCTCAGTTGTTTGGGCAGATTTTTATTGAGAGTCTCCGCAAATGTAGGCATGTGTTTTGCGGTCTATATAGGAAGCCTGAAGATCCATTTGAGTGAATCAGAAAAGAGCGACACATATTGCTCGAACTACATTAACGGCGAAACTTGAAATATCGAATTGTCATGCTTGGCCCATCTGCGGTATATCTCCGTAAGGTAAGTGTGCGATAGTTACGGACCTTAGGGTTAGGGTGCGGGTTAAGGTAAGTGAATAAATAAGTAATGTATGCAAGGTTTAGTGTAGGGTTAGAAGTAGGGTTTTGTTAAGTGTATGTGTGTGGATTATTTGTTTTGTTTGGGTATATGTCTGTAGGGTAAGTGTGCGATAGTTACGGACCTTAGGGTTAGGGTGCGGGTTAAGGTAAGTGCATAGATAGTAATGTATGTAAGGTTTAGTGTAGGGGTAAAAGTAAGGTTTGGTTAGTGTATGTATGTGTTTTATTTATTATGTTTGGGTATGTAGTATGTATAGCGCGCAGTGGGGTTGGCCGACTATGATGATTTGAGATTTTAAATTTCGCGGTTTAGGGGGTTCGGTGTATTTGCAGTTCGGGCTATATGTGTCTCTGTTGTGGTATTCGCTCAAACGGGTTTTCGGTTTTATAATATAGACCCGTGTTTTGTGCTTCTGTGTGTGTGTTTTGATGGTGTAGGTTTTGAGGGACTATGTGATGAGTGTGGTGTGGTGCAAGTGTTTACCTTCTCCTCTTGACTGTCTAGTCCAGTCTTCGGTGAAGAGAGCTTTACTTCCAGTTTGGCTATATAAGTGCATCTCTCACAGGTTGTAGTGTTGGGTGGTAGGAGGAGAGGGTTGTCTGTGTACATGAGGTAATTGCTGCATTGCTCCAAGATGCTCAGATTCATCAGGTAGATAGGAGAAAACACCGTGAGCTGACCCTTAGACATGCCTAGATAGGTGCTTATTTATTAAGTACTAAAAACTGTTTTCCTTTAGACAAGTGAGGAAAGTTGAGTGCTGTAGTAATTTGTAGCTTATTTAGTGCTTACAACGAGTTCTGAATAAGTGCCGAGCTCAAAGAAACAGATTTGAGTGCTAAAACTAAAAAGCTGGCTAGTTGCAAGGGAAAATCTGAAGACCAGACTTTATGACGCCAGGAATAGTTTAACCCTAGTTAAGCGGGGGATGGGGCTCAGGAGCTTACAAACAGTCCTGGATACAGCAAATCATTATCTGGACTAGACTTGTTACAGGAAAGGGGGGGCTATGTCAAACCCAGAGCTGTTGGACATGCTACCCCTAAAAAAATCCCAATCCCTCAGAGCTACACTCTCTAGGGACCTAAACCTTGTCACCACAATAAACAGGACATGCTGGAGGGATAGATTCCTGTCCCAGATACTTCCCATACTCTGGAACAGGCTGCCCATCTATGTCAAGCAAAGTTCTTCATTAGCACTCTTCAAGAAAAATCTTGATGAGTGGATGGGAAATAGGAACTACACCCCGGGGATCACTTCTGTGTCTCTGCTAGACAGTGGCACAGGAAAATAACTTTCTTGGGTGGCGTAAGCCAGGGAACCTTGTTGGCTAGGCTTACGTAGGCCCTTGGGCCGATAGCCTAGTACCTACCTATGAACCTATGAGCCTATGAACAAGCTTAGAATTTTTTTTCCCAGTAAAGTGGAAATGGAGAAAGCAGGAACAGAAGTTAATTCAAGGTTAAGAATCTGAGTGGGTTGGCCTTCACAAATGTTCTCTATTAGATTGAATGAACTAATAACACTAGATTGGGAGGAGTGTCACAAATCAAATATACAGTATGGGAGGGCAACTGCAAAGCCACCAAGTATAAGAACTCTAGAGAATGCTTTTAAGTGCAAACAGATTAGACTAGAACACAGAAACCTCAAAAAATCAAAAATGCACAGAAAAGCTCGGATAGAGCACTCACAAACAGAAAATACAACTCTCAGTATGAAAAAGCAGTTTACAGTTACGTAATTCAGTAAACATGCAATTAGAGTAATGAAACAGTATCTAGAAATGAAAATACAGTTAAAACAGTATAAAACAGTACATAAATGCAGTGAAACAGTAAAAAAAGCTTTATAACAGTGCAAAATGTAGTAGGTTAAATTTTGCCAGAGTGTCACTAAATAGTAGGTTGTTTACCTTGGAGTAATTCCTGAAAATTCCATATCTGCCTAGTGTCCCAGGTTTTATTTCAACGTGGACAGCTTAATACTCTGACATGATCTGTGAGGATGTTACACAGGGCTAGGTCAAGTATCTTTGCACCCCTAGTGGGCATATGGACTAGCTGGAATACTTGTGCCAGTGAGTTGGGGGTTGTGTAGGATACCCAGTTTATAGTGGTGTAGTAGAAGTTCCCCATGAATATGCATGAATATGATATTGGGTTGACTGGGGAGTTACTCTAGAACATTTAATTACATCACTGCTTATATACATACAAGCTGGCCCACCAATCTTGGGTAGTGGCAGACAGCTTGGCTAACTGCTTTGGCTGCTTGGTTCAAAGATTGCATATACAAATAAATGTATTGGTAACCTTACCACAGAAACCATTACCACAACTGGCCAAGTCCCTTACAACCAAGTCCTACTGCAACCCCCCTCCCCCACAAAAGATGTAGGTCAAGAATACTGAACTGCACTATTGCAGCCATACTGCACCCCCCAAAAAAATATATAGACCATGAGCTGACACTTCAGTATATTATCTCTTTTGCCCTATCACACTGATTGCCTTTTGCTTACAGTAGAAGGGCAGATCAGCTGTTAGACTTCGCTTACAAGGCAGTCTGTGACAAGCACGCAGCAGGCAGAGAACTATCCTAGTGGGACTAACCTAGTCAACAAAAACTAACTAAATAGCATAACACATTATCCCTCTGTCCTTTCCATCTCTCAGCTGTTCTCAAAGATTTACTGAAGGTTTACCCAGTTTGCAAACTAATGTAAATATTATATCATTACACTCTGTTTATTAAAATGTGCACACACAGTCTAATTTAAACTACTTGTGTTATTGTTTACATATATGTCTTTTTAGCTTATGAAACATTTTGAATTTCCTCCAGGCTTATCCAGAACTTGGTCAGTGCCTATTAGTGCACTACCCCAGTACAGAAACACAAATACTTCACACACACACACACACACACACACACACACACACACACACACACACACACACACACACACTGTGTGTGTGTGTTTTATATATTTTATATAAGGCCGATAATAAATCAAGCTCTACCTACACCTGCAAACAGATAACAGATTGCATACAAAATACTAAACAAGGTACTCTACAAGCAACAACACAAAGTTACCTCAATATTACATTATTACAATGAAATATAATCTGCAAAATAAAATGTACAGAACGTCATTAACATTTAAATTAGACCAATAACATAAACCTGTAACAGGGACTAGTTTATGCAAATGCCGCAAGAGTGGTTCAGTCTATCACCCAACCAATTGAATGGTTACAGCAAGTGATTAACACACTCAGTGTTATACTACAGGGACACACAATGGGTCATGAAGGTACTGTACTAATGGAGGTGTAAACTAACAGCAGAAAGCATGTACATACATTTACAAAATTAGCAAAGGCACAGCAGAAATCAAAAGCCTAGCCAGTTAGCACCAGTGATGAGAAATGCAGTTAAGCCATCACTGTCATGGGATTAAAGTAGCATCATTTTAGTACATTTCTCTGCTTTGTGAAAACAGCTTGTAGACTTGGTTGTCCTGCTTAATTACAGATCATTTTGACTCAGTATGCACTGTATACTCAAAGTCTAAGGAATTAATAACACCACTGGCCCACCAATCAACATGCTACCAGTCACCACACTGAAATGCCCAACAGTATCAATGTTGCATATGTGCTACTCAAATCATAACTAGAAGCGCTACTAAAGAAGTATGAAGAACCTTTAACAATTATTTTCTTATTAAATAAACAAAGGCTGCATAACCTCCACAGCATCACAAAGATCTTATTTGACAAAAAGTCAAACAGGTGAATGTGAAATGGTGCCTTAGGCAAGGGTTCCATGACACCTAACCCTATGCTTCCCACTGCTCATCTCCCATACACATCCCACAATGCCTCCACCCCTGGTTCCTCATCACAGCCTCCCCACATAATCCAGATTATTATTTTTTTAACCTTTTCTGACATCTTTTGTATTATTCTTCAGATTAAGAAAATTGCTGCAGACAATTTGGATAAATACTCTAGATGCAAGAGACAAATTACAGGGAGCAAATACACACAACAGTACAATAAGAGATAAATGGCTCAAGACCATACAGCTCAAGTGTCCCTGATTTTGCAGAATGCTCATGATTTTTTTTTAAATCTCACCTTTGACCTGTCCCTTATAACTTTTCGGGTAATCAATAGTGATTACTGTTAAGTCAATAATGTGATAGTTTACACTTGCAGTACTACTGTTTAGAAAATGCACGTTGATGCAAAAAGCCTTATTTTAAGTGCATCACAGTGCTATATAAAAATAAAAATGTTTTATTTTTTATGGCTTTTGTGAAATAATTATTTAAGAAGTTTTCTTTTTCAGGAATCCTGGAAAAATGAAGTTGGAAGGTTTGTCAAACAATGTGTTACCAATTAGTAGGTAGTAAGGATTATAATTTGAGGACAGAAAGAGGCTATGGTGCAGCAAAAAATAAACATCCCACTGTAAGTAGGTGAATAGTACAAGGCAACAGTACATGAACTTTGTCTCCTACTGTGAGCTATCAAGCACAGCAGCAAACAGCTCAAATTATCTTTTTTCACTTTGATAGATACGAAGGGGAAGTGTTTAGGGGAAGGGAGATGAGTTTAAGGACTACAACTCAAGCATAACAAAAGAATGCAAACTGGCCACTTTAGAATGAAAAAGAAGTAACAGACACTGAGAATACTGTTCCATGTGATTATCCCCGTTTGTCTATTAAGTAGTCATTGAAAAACAAGAAATGGTAATTAAACCTGACTGACTAAAAGAAAGCAGGGTATTTGTGAAAACACATGTAAAGTCTATGCATTGACAGGAGCTTAGGGTCTATGATGTAAAATTTTGAGCCAAACACTGAATTGTGGGATACCTGGAGGTAGACTAAAAAATCAAGATGCTGGACCCCATGTCAGGAGACTCTGGAATTACATTTAAAATATATAAAAAAAAGTACATAGAGTCCAAAAGTGGTGTTAAAATGTACGAAACATCAAACCGTGATGAAATAAACATGTTTTTTTTCGATCTGTGGATGCTGTTCTTTAAGAATCTGCATCCAAAATCCCAGTCTCTCCTTGTTTCTTGAGCTTCCCTCCTGTTTCATCATCATCTCTTTCCACTTTGAATTATAGGTTTCTGCATGTGTTATGCATAGGACCCTTAACTGTGTAGCTCTGAAATACCCCTTCAAATCGGGTAATCCTAAACCACCTTGTTCAATTGGAAGAATCAGCTTATCCCATGTGACTGTCACCATCTTACCCTCCCAGATAAAATCCTTCAGCTCTTTATTAATTGCTATCAACAACTCCTCCTCTGGTTAATAAAAATATGTCAGACCTGTGTAAAAAAACTAAAGGAACTAAAAACATTTTAACTGCTGGTATCTTGTTATTCATATCCATATAAAAGAGTTTCCAGTTTCTTAGTTTTTGTATTATCTTTTGTTTAGTCTCTTCTGCTGCCACACCAGAATCCTTTTTAATTCGTACTCCCACATACTTCATTTTATCATGTCTCCATAAATATGGATATTGCTGAACCAATTTGTGTGTGGGTACATAGTTTACAGTTATTGCCTTTGTTTTAGCTTCATTAATTTTGTATCCTGAAAAGATCTGAAACTACCTCAAAATGTTCCACAACACTGTTCTTTTCCACCACAATGTCCTTTTCTGGTTTATCAGGTATAAAATGATATCATCTGCAAATAGAGGCAGCTTTTCTTGACTACCAAACCAATTCTATCCTTGAATTTCCGAGTCTTATTTTCTTTGGCAATGTTCTAAATATAGTGCAAATAACAAAGGGGAAAGAGGACACCCCTGTCTGGTTCCTCTGCTCAAATAGAAATTACCTGAGAGGAGCCAATCCACTTTAATTTTTACCTCTGATCCTTCATATGTCCTTCTAATCAACCTTATAATTATTTTCAGGGAATGCAAATGCTTCCATTGCCCTGCTCATAAACTCCAAGATTACTCTGTTAAATGCTTTCTTTGCATCAAGAATCACCAACAAAGTGGTATTTTCTTACATTCAGCTTCCCTCTGTATTATCAGTGTTCTGTTAATGTTGTCAAATATTTGTCTCCCCTTCACAAAACCACATTGATCCATGTCTATCAATTATGGCATCACCTTTGCCATTCTTTAGCCATTACAGACATAAACATTTTATAATCATGGTTTAGGATTGAAATGGCCCTGTACAAAGCTGGATCTGATGGGTCTTAATCTTTTTAGGTATTACAGGCACCACTGCTTTCTTCCAGGATGTTGGTGCTTCTCCTCTTCTTAAAATATAGTTAAACAACATCTTCCAGATCTTTATCAGTTTTTCCCTCATAGCTCATAAACTTCCACAGGAATACTATCTATTTCTGGGGACTTTCCTTTTGATTGGTTATATATCACCATTTTTATCTCATATCCTCCTATTTTAATTATTAGTAATTGAGCCTCATCTACCTCTAACCTTGGCATATTTAATTCTTCCATAAATATTTCCATTTGTACCTTTTCTTGCTCTCCATATTTATTTCCTTTATACAGACTTTCATAAAATTTCCAAAATATTTCTAGTTCCTCTACAGGATCTCTTATCTTCCTTGTTATAGGCTTCCTCAGCTTGGCAATAACCCTTTCTACTTCCTGTTGACTGAGTCATTGTGCTAAACATGTTTGTGTCTGGCATTATTATCAAGAAACAGTTGCTTAGCAGCAATCTTTTCTAAACTCATGCATATTTTTGAAGTAATCCTTTATTTTCTGCTTAATATTCTACAATTGTTCTTTTTCTTGTTCTGTGAGATTCCCCTTCTTCTGTAATACTTTAAAATTTGTCAGTCCCTCTAAATAATTCTTGTTGCTTCTTAACTATATATCTCTTTCGTTTATTTCCACCCTATTTTTAAACTCCACTTTAATTTTATCCCTCTCCCTAGTTATATTTTCAGAAGGAATTTCTGTCTTCTCTAATAACTCATGAATAATTTCCCCTACCCATTCCTTAAATTCCACTTTTTTCAACAGATAGGTGGGAAAGTGCCAGCATCTCATTTGTATTTCATTACACTGCATTGTTTCCCATTATTATTGGCATGTGATCTGAAACAGTTATTGGATGCATATCAAAACTTTCAATTAAATGCACATGTTCTTTTGAAATGTAACTTCTGTCTAGCCTAGCCTAGCTTTTGTATCTTGGGGAATAATATGTAAATTCACTCTGAGCTCCTACTACTGAGCTCACATCTTCCATGACAAATATCTTCATAAATTTCTTCAAACATCTACCCTCATTTGTTATATTTTTCCTTCTGGGCCCCCAGATGCATCTTCCTTGCTGTAAATCAAATTCCAGTTCCCACCTATAAATAATATTCCCTGCTGAAAACTGCTTATTTCTCCCATAATTTCCTGAAGCTCCGTTGTAGCAGTTTTAGGTACAATATAAATACATGTCAGTGTAATCATCCTCCTTTGCCAGTAGCCCCTCAGTACTACATGTCTACCATTATTATCTTTTTTATCATATTCCATCACTATTGGAGCTCTTCTTGCAATTAATATTAATACTTCTCTTTTCTTTTGTCCCAGGTATTCAACTGAATAACCATCCTGAAAACCTTTCTTTATCAAACTCACATGTTCAGTTCTTTACAAATGTGTCTCCTGTAGCATAGCCATTCTGCACTCTACATTTTTAAAATAGTTCACTACTCTTTCTTTTTTTGTATATATCCGTGAGAACATTAACATTTAAAGATAGTATTGAAAGGATCATTATGTTGAAAAGTTATTATTCCCGCCTTTTATTTGTAACAAATTTTTGTTAAATGTCTAGTTCCAGCATTTGTGTTACATGCACACAATAATGTTTAGCAGGTTGACCTTTTATACAGTTTTTTTTTTGTCATGTCCATTTGAGCCTATGTCACATCTTACAAAACTTTTTGTTTTATTCAACGCCCTCAAAAAAAAAAAAAAAAAAAAACAAAAAAAAACAGATACACCCCAAACACTGCAGTGCCTATATTTTTTAAAACTGAACAAGGAGAAAGAGAAAAGAAGGAAAAAAAAACAGGGGCACCGGTTTACTTTAGTATCCCCATTACACTTGAAAATAACTGAGAAAAATTGATATTGTGTAGCTATATACTATACAAATATTACTGTTAAGAACAAAAATGTGTTTTATTTACAGTTAATTCTTTCCTTCATCTTCCCCTCTGCTAATTGTTCCTTCAGACATTAATGATATGAAGCATGATATATGCTTTAGAGTCCCCTACAACTTTAACAAAGTCAGAAAAGTCAAATATTTCCAGGTTTTCTTGTTCTGTCATGTTTCACAAATATAATTAATAATTTATAATCCCACATTTATTTGTTACTTTCTGAGTTGCTGATTTTATTCCTTTTTATCTCCATCTCCCCAGTCCAGTCTCTGCTTCCTTTCCAACGTACTCTTGTTTTTTCTAGTCAACTCTTGTACTTTTTTCGGTCTCTCAAGCATCTTCCATTGAA
The DNA here is from genome assembly GCF_019279795.1 of Protopterus annectens. Classification (NCBI taxonomy): domain Eukaryota; kingdom Metazoa; phylum Chordata; order Ceratodontiformes; family Protopteridae; genus Protopterus; species Protopterus annectens. The sequence continues at coordinate 1,474,189,855 of NC_056739.1, forward strand.
ACACTGGAAAATATTCCTTTGGCACAGTCTCTCTGTGGCCCTTATTACCAGAAGAACAAGAAGCAGAATCTCCTTCTGTTTCACAACTCCACTTTTTGTTGGACAAACGTTTGTATTACCTCCTTAGCATGTTCTACATCAAAAAATGATTTTGGCCCTGCAGGAAAGAATGTTCTGAAGACGGTTGGATATAGCAGTTGGAAATTCACACCTACTTTTTGACATTCCCTGATTAGTGTAATAAATTTACTCCTCTTATGCCTGGTGAACAGTGAGCAATCATTTTCCACAAACACTCTACTGTTTCCCACTTTTAGTACTTTGTCCTTACACAGTTTTGTCAGAATCAACTTCTTCTGCTGGTAGTATTGCTTCTTTGCTATTAAAGGTCTAGGTTGTTTTCTCATGGCCAGGTCTGGAGCATACACACAATGTGCCCTTTCAATTAACAACTCCTGCTGTTGAATACCAGTCCAGTTGCTTAATTGTGCTTTCATGAAAATAATACAGTCTGTTCCTTCCAGCTTCTCTGGTATAGTATAAAATCTCAGATTTTCCCTGTGTGCTCTGCCCTCTAATTCTATTACTTTTTGAAGCATCTCTTCTTGAACAGTCTTATATTCAGCCAGGCTTTTCTTCATTTTGACCTCCAATTTTTGCAGTTTTATCACCTCATATGAATATCTGTTAAAAGCATCTTCCGTTTTATCCAGCCTTTTGTTATTTGAGTCAATATACTCCACCACTGTTTTATTTCAGTTCTGAAAACATTTGACTTATTTTTTCCACTAGGTTACTGGAAGTCTTGGCTTGCACAAAAGCTGGAGCTTGCACTGCTTTTTGCTGAACAGCTGTAGAAGTCTTTACAGTCAGTATGTTTCTGTATCTTTTGTGGTTGATTTTCTTTCAGGTTCTCTGAATTTCTTTTTTGTTGACATCCAGGCAGTGTACTTACTAGTCAGTCACTCAAGTTTACCCAAAGAAATAAGTTCACTGGCTCTGTCTTCTGAGTTTCTGTTTTCACACTGGGAGAGCTAAAATTAAGCTGTTACTTAATGTGCAGCCATCTCAGAAGTCTCAGTTTATGTGAAACTGTTGATAACATTATTAAAGTTAAAGATGACAAAAACTCATAGAATGTAGGGTGGAGGGTGGAAGCTGTTTTGAAATATGAAAAAAAGCAGGATAAAACAATTGCCAAGTGTTGCTTTTAGTAGTAACTTAAATGTAAAAAAAATACTTTGCAGTTTAGAACTGATCAAGTGTTAGAAGAAAATAAAGGATCTGGTCATAAAGGGATATTAAGGTATGCTGGTCAGCCTCAGTCATGTTTCCTCTGTGGGGAATGTCCTCATTTAATGGTTGTGACAAAATACAATGTGACCAATGTGGGGAGAAAGGCCATACAGCAAAAAGGTATATGGCTGAATGCAGGTTGTGTAAAAAGGAACACTTTTGGATCAGTTATGAACAAACAATAAAAAACTGAAAAAGAAGGGGAAAGAGAAGAAAATGTACAAGGGGATGGATAACAGGAAGCTGAGGGACAGGGTGAACTAGGTGAAGAAGAAACTGTAGATGAAGAATAAAATATGGAGGGGAAAAGAGGAGAGATGCAAGAAGAGAAGTCAGGAGAAGGTTGGCACTAAGATTTTTTTTGAGGTTCTAGTCAGTGAAAAGTGTGATTCTGAGAATTGAAGATTATTTGTACATAAACCCAGGAACATTTAAAAAAATATTTCTACTAGATTTAAAAACAGGAAAATCAACAATTTTATAGTACTTTCAGTAAATGTAAACACTATTATTAACACTGTAAGCTAGGGATACTGGAATGGTGTGCTAAATATGATGCTATTATGTTACTGGATGCAACATACCTGACAAGTAAAGAAAGACTACAAACCAAAAATATGTGTGTGTGGGTGGCGCTAGGTTGGAATCGAATATGGAATTTAGGAAAAGAAAGTTGTTCTGGGGTGGCTGTGTTGTATAAAGAAACAGTGAAGCTACTAGCTGTATCATTGATAAGGAAGGTAACGTTAAATGCTGTGGATGGGAGATGAAGAGAAAATATTTGTAGAATTATAGCATTGTATGCATATATAACTAGCAAGGAAAGAGAATCTACATTAGACTATATGGTGGCTAACATGAAAATTATAATTGCAAGTGACTTCAATTGTGATTTAAGGGGAAGATATACACAGAAAGGGCAAGATATAAAAAATACATGATGTCATACAATGTGGTAAGTTAGCTGTGTAGAACTAAAGTTAACAGACTTAAGGAAGGGTGACATTTGGATCCAAAATTGATTATTCTGTATTATTGGAAGGCTTGGGGGTAGTTGATAGTGAAATAGTTGTGACGGGTTTGTTAAAAATCATTTAGCAATATCGATGGAGATGATGGAAGAAAGGGAGTATATTAAAGTAGGAAAGGGAATAAAAAAGAATAAATGAGAAATCATGGGGAAATTGGTATTGCATTTATGGAAGGATCACCTACCATTAAGGATTTTTATAAAACTTGTCTGAGTGGTGGATTGAATTTAAAAATAAGTATAAAAAGTGTTTTTTTTTTGTTTTGTTTTTTGTTTTTGTTTGCAATGACAGGATCATATAAGAAAGGAATAGAAAGTGAAATATGGGAACATTTATAGAAATGTATTAGATAGTTTAGAGATTTATACCAGAGAATATTATGATATAGAAAAAGAAATGTATAAAATAAATTGAGAGGAATTAACATTTAGGTGGCAGTATTTATAAGGGAGAAGGAAGGAGAGGTCTGCATATTTGAGTAAAACAGTGAAGGAGGATATTAGTGTAATGAAAGGAATGAAAATATAGAAAGAAGTGTAAAATCACAAGAGTAAATTATGAGTAATGTGATAGAGCATGTGAAAATAAGAGAGAATGAAAAGTAGTGACAACTTCCAGAAAAAAACTAAAGGAGAAATTGAAATAGAAATTACTATTAGTGAATTAAATGAAGTACTTAAGAATGTAAATGTTGACCCAGTATCAGACCAAGATGCTGTAGGATATGGAATGTACAATAAATTAAAGGACTGGCAAAGAGGATATTTTGTGAATACTGAATGAATGGCTGAAGGAAGGTTTTGTTTATAATGAGTTATATAGCAGTACATTAGAATTTATATGGAAGAAAGATGAGAAAATGAAATAAAAAATAGAGACCCATCACTATATTTAACATAGATTATACATTTTGATGGGAATATAAAGAGGTGAATGAAAGGTAGGCTATATGGAAGAATGTCAAGACTTGTTATTGGCTGTGAAATAAATTGTGGATGATGTTATAAGTAAAGGGGAATATGTGAAACTAATGGTAGGTGATGTTCACAATGTATTTGATACCATAGGAACTTAAGTTTTGTAGAATGTTATGGAGAAATATGGAATTTGTAATAGACTTAAGAGTGTGTGTATATCAGCATATCAGAATAGTAGGGAGAGTTAGTGAATGGGTGGCTGAATAAAGAAATATGCATGAAGTGTGGTATGAGACAAGGCTGCCCTGTGAGTGGAATATTGTTTGCAATGGTGATGAATTTTATAGAAAGTGAAGTAGCTTATAAAACAAAAGATGCTAGATATGTGATGCAAAAGGAGGTGGTAATACCAGTTGTTTTAAAATACGCAGACTATATAGTTGTAGTTGCTATGAACAAAATACGGATGAGGGAAATGTTTGACTAAATGAATGTTTAAATGAAATGGGAATGACCTTGAATAAAGATAAAAGTAAGGGTTTGGTTACTGTAGTAAAAACTGTGTGTGTGTGTGGGGGGGTATTTTTTAATGAAGGAATGAAGTATTTTTCTAGGAATAAAATTTGAGAAAATTATGCAGTTATGAAGCAATGGGAATGATTGATAAAATAAATGAAATAAATGTTTCTTTTGTGCAAGACATACAGATTACCATTCAAGAAAAAAGGTTATCTGTTGAATTCAGTACTGTTGGAAAATAACATACATGTCAAATGCTTACATGATCCCAGTAAAATATAAGATGGAAGTTGTGCAGCTGGTGTTTTCTTTCATATATTATTCAAGATTAAACCCAATGAAACTATGTATGTTATATATGAGTGAAGATGGAGGACTGGGGCTACTAAATCCAGTAGTGCATTCTGCTTCTTTAAATTGTATAGAGTATTAAAGTGGGTAAAGGAAGGCAATGATAATTTAATAGTGACAATGTTTAAATATAAGTGCAAAAAAATCTTGAAAATGATGAGAATAAGAAAAAGAGAAAAAGAATAGCTGAATGAAGAAATTAAAAATTACAAAGAAAAATACTAACATGGAAAATAAAAACTGATGTTATGTGGAAAGGTAGAATGATGTGGTATAATAATGTGATGAAAAATATTATTATGTAACTCCATTGGGAAATTTACCAGAAGAAGTGATTAAAGCCATTAAAGTAAGGAAAAATCATGTACCAAGATAGTTGAATGTCAGATGTCATTATGGAAAATGGTAATAAATAAGTTACCAATAAAGGAGAATATACCGTACTAAAAGAAAGTTGACATAGTATGTTTATTCTGTGGTGAGGAAGAGACAAAAGAGCATTTTTTTGAAATGTAAAAGAGTGATGAAATTCTGGAAAGAGTTTTGTGAAGAATATTTCAAGAATATTAATGATATACACAATATAGATTTGAATATGATTTTGTACATACATTATATCAATAAGAAAAAAGAATATGTGAGAAGTATAAATACGAATTTATGTTATGTAATATGGGCTATCTGGAATGAAAGACTGAATGAGATTTTGTTTAACGGGAAATGGATTTTGGTAGCTATATTACGTAAAATCCGATTATGGATGTAGAAGAAGGAGTGGGGGTCAATTATGGAAGAATAATGAGGATGATATAAGAAAAATTAAAAATAGTAACAAATAGAAATGTGTACGTATGTTCTTATAAATACGTAAAGTTTGTAAATACATAAATATGTAAATAATGTTTTTATGTTGTGTTAAATCAATAGATACAGAAGAATCTTTTAAATTCAGCTAAGCTACCATCAACTAAAAAGTGATGGGACTATGGTTTAACATCTCATGTGAAGGATGACATACTCAAGAGTGCCGTACCCCTTTAATGCTACTCTGCAGTATCAGTAATACAATCACATGAAGTAGAAATAGAACACAGAGTCTTCTGGTCTTCTAGTACCAAAGGTGAGTACACTACTTGTTGTACCAAAAACATAAGCAGGAACAGGTAGCATGATGTCTCAGTGGATCAGATCTCTGTCAGAGTCCTGAGTGCTCCTTTCAGTTGTGATCTTTGATCACTAACTCTGTAGAATTGCATGTTCAACCTGTGTATGCATGGGTTTCCTTTAGGTGCTCAAATTTCTAACCACCACCTAGAAAGATAATGGATGATTGCCTACACTACTGCTTGTATTGCATTCATCATTCCCTTGTAGCTGGAATAATGGCTGAAAATGCTCCATGACCAGTTCACCAACATGGTTAAGTCTGGAAAAAAATTATATGTACTATTTTCTCTTGTATTTAAAGGTATGGCTAAAGAAAATCTTTACGACTGTAAGTGTTTTTTCATCTCACTTTGTGTTATACAATTCCTGGCAAAGTTTCTGAAGTAGTGGTATGAACTAAAACACATCAGTGTACATATTCCCAGATGTGTCTGCCTGCACTGTGTATGCATATTTGCATCTTCCTTGAGATATCTCTGCCTGCACTGTGTATGTATATCTGCATTTTCCCTGAAGTATGTCTGCCCACTCTGTGTTTGAAAATCTGCATCTTCCTTGAAGTGTCTGTCTACAATATATGTGTGTGTGTGACTTCTCCGGTTCGATCCTCAGCTGAGGTGCCTTCTGTGCAGACTCTGCATGTCCTCCCTGTGGTCGTGTGGGTTTCCCCTGGGTGGTCCGGTTTCCTCCCACATCCCAAAGACATGCTGTAGGTGGATTGGACACTCTAAATTGGCCCTAGGCATGAGTGTGTGTCTGTGCCTTCTGTGGAAGGTTGTGCGCCGGGCTGGCAACTTGACACCGTAAAACTTGACTGCCAATCAAGTCAAGAGCAGACAGGTGATCCACTGTGGCGACCCCTAATTGGGAAAAGCTGAAAGAAGTATATATATATATATATATATATATATATATATATATATATATATGTATATATATATATCACTATATTCCCAGAGGTGTGCCTGCCCAAACTGTGCAAGTAAATCAGCATATTCCCTAAGGTTTGTCGAGTCACTCAGTGTATATGTTTCTGAATCTTCCTTAAGGTGTGTATGCCCACAATGTGTATGCATATCTGCATTTTCCTATAGGTGTATCTGCATACACTGTCTATGTATATCTGCATCTTCCCTAAGTATGTCTGCTCATACTGTGCACATATATCAGCATACCCCTGAGGGGTGTCTAGCCAATAGCTATATGTATATCTGCATCTTCCCTGAGGTGTGTCTGCCCACAATGTGTATGTATATTTGCATCTTCTCAGAGGCGTGTCTGCCCACATTGTGTACTATCTGCATATTCTCTGAGGTGTGTCTGCCCACAGTGTGTGCATATAACTGCATCTTCCCAGAGCTATGTCTGCCCACACAATGCAAATATATCTGCATATTCCCTGAGGTGTGTCTACGCACAGTGTGTATGTATATATGCATCTTCCTTGAGGTGCATCTGACACTCTGTTTATGAATATCTGCATATTCCCTGAGGTGTGTCTGCCCACATGATGTATATATGCGTGTATATATATATATATATATATATATATATATATATATATATATATATATATTCACATCTTCTCTGAGGTGTGTCTGCCCACACAATGTAAATATAGCTGCATATTCTCTGAGGTGCATCTGCCCACATGGTGTATGTATACCCACATCCTCCCAGAGGTGTGTCTACCCACACTATGTATGTATATCTGCATCTTCCTAGAGGTGCACCTTCTGCTCTGTTTATGAATAGCTGCATATTTCCTGAGGTGTGTTTGCCCACTTTGTGTATGTATAAGTGCATATTCCCTACGTTGTGTCTGCCCACACTGTGTACACATATCTGCATCTTCCCTTAGGTGTGTCAGTGTGTATGTATATCTACATCTTCCGATAGGTATGTCTGCCCACACAATATACATCTATTTGCATCTTCCCCAAGATACATCTGCCCAAACTGTGTATGTTTATGTGTATCTGCATCTTCTCTGAGGTATATCTTCCAACACTGTGTACATATATCTGCATCTTCCTTGAGGTGTGTTTGCCTACACTATATATAGATATCTGCATCTTCCCAGAGGTGTGGCTGCACCTGTGTGCATGTATATCTGCATCTTTCCTAAGGTTTGTTTTACCACACTGTATATGTATATCTGCATCTAGGGGTGTGACTGCCCACATTATGTATGCGTATCTGCATCTTCCATGAGGTGTGTCTGCCCTCACTGTGCATGTATATTTGCATCTTCTTGGAGGTGTCTGCCCACAATGTTTATGTATACCTGCACCTTCCCTGAGGAATGTCTGCCCACTCTGTGCATGTATATCAGCATGTACCATGAGGTGAGTCTGTTTACACTGTGTGCATACATCTTCCCTGAGGTGTGTCTGCCCACCCTCCGTACATATATTTGCATCTTCCCTAACTTGTGTCTTTAACCACTGTGTATGTTTATGTATATATATATATATAGATATATAAATCTTTGCAGAGGTGAGTCTGCAATTCTGTGCACATATACTCTTCCCTGAGGTCTGTCTGCTCACAGTGTGTATGTATATCTGCATATTCCCTGAGGTGCATCTGCTCACTCTATAAACATATATCTGCATCTTCCCTAAGGTGTGTCTGCCTGCATTGTATACATATGTATGTATCTTCCCTGAGATGTGTCTGCCTACACTGTGTACGTATATATGCATCCTCCCTGAGGTGGGTCTGCCTACACTGTGCACGTATATCTGCATCAGGTGTGCCTGCCCACAATGTGTACGTATATATGCATAATCCATGAGGCGTATCTGCCCACTCTTTGTACATATATCTGCATCTTGCCAGAGGTGTGCCTGTCCATACCGTGTGTATATTCTGTACTGTGTATCTGCAACTTCCCTGAGGTTGTCTGCCCATACATTATACTCTGTATTTGCACCTTTCCCAATGTATACATGCCCGTAATCTGTACTATGTACCTGCATTCCCCCCAAGGTATGTCTGCCCATACTCCATACTGTACCTCTGTATCTTCTTCAATGTATGTATGTATATCCATACTTTGCACTGTATGTCTGTCTTCCCCAAGGTATTTTTGTCCATGTTTTGCAGTATATATCCACATCTACCCAAAGGTATGTCTGACCATAAGCTGTACTGTATATCCCACTTCTTCTTTGACATATGTCTGCTCATGCATCATCCCCACAGAATGTCTGTACATACTCTGAATTATATATCCTTATATTCCATTAGGGACATCTGTCCCTACTCTGTACTGTACTGTGTTTTCACATTATCCCCAAATTATGTCCGCCCATGCCCTGTGTCATATACAGTATCTGCATCTTCCCTGTGGTATATCTGCCCATAAACTGCATTGCATATCTGCATCTTCTCTGAGATATGCCCACCCATACTCAGTACTGTATATCTGCATCATCCCTGAGGTAAACAGTAGAATTTATGAATAGGCATGTCAACATTTTCCTAAGGTATGGCTGCATGGGTCTACTTCAGAAGACTGAAAAACCAAAAGACTGAATCCCAAAATACTGAAAACTCAAAATACTGAAGGATGGAATTTGCCCCTTCTCCACTGTTGTGCAGTCTTGGAGTTGGTATATATAATTAGCAGGGGATGGGGGGGGGGCTCCACATGAGGAGTGCAGGGGGGCTTGCCCCCTGCATTAAAAATGTTTTTAGTATTTTGAGTTTTCAGTATTTTGGGATTCAGTCTTTTGGTTTGTCAGTCTTCTGAAGTAGACCTGGCTGCATATACTCTTTACTGTATATCTACATCTTCTCTGTGGTATATCTGCCCAAACTATGTGTTGTATATCCACATCTTTCTTGAGGTAAGTCTGTCATATTCTGTACTATATATCTGCATCATCCCTGATGCATATCTACCTGTACTCTGTACTGTGTACCTGTATCTTCCTTGAGGTATATCAGACACCACTCTATACAGTGTATATACACACCCTTGAGGTACAGTTGCCCATACTTTGCAGTCTGTATCCACCAGAGGTTATGTCTGCCTATACTATGTACTGTGCATCCCTATTTTCCCTGAAGTATAGCTGCCAATACTCTGTAATGTATATTCCCATTTTCCTTGAGGTATGTCTGTCCATACACTGCATAGTATATTCACATCTTCACTGGGATATGTCTACCAATACACTGTACTGTATATCTACATATTACCTGAGATATGTCTGCCATTGCACTACACTGTATATCCACATCTTCTCCGATGTATGTATTCCCTTACTTTGGGCTGTATATCAACATCTTCCATATGGTAAGTCTGCCCATATTTTGTACTGTATATTTACATATGCCCCAAGATATGTCTGCCTGAACTCTGTATTGTGTATCTGCTTCTTCATGGAGGTATATCTGCTCATACTCTGTACTGTTTATCTGCATTTTCTCTGAAGTATGTCTCCCCATACTCTGTACTGTATATCCATGTCTACCCTGAGGTATGTGTCCAAATATTATATTATGTATATTTCATAGAGGTGTAGTTAGGTCTTCTGGCACCTGGTGCCATCCTCTGATGTGGTACTGCCCCATCTCTAAGTTGAGAAGCAAAATAAAGGTCCTCTGCCATACCAACTTCTTGCTGAATTTGTACATTTGTAACAAGTATCTGCTACAGTCTACAGTTCTGAGGACCTGGGGAAAAATCTTATCTCCTTTTAAACTGTAGCAACTACTTGCTAGATTTGTATCAAGCAGCTGCTACAATCAACACATGGAGAACTAAAGTGCTTCATTTCTGAAGATCTCCTGGAACAGGACTTTCTGAAGAAAAAAAAAAAACAACTACTTTTCTTTTTAAACTGTATCACACTGCTAGCTATTGTAGCAAGCAGCTTCTATAGTTTATGCCACACACTGAGCACTAAAGCCCTTCAGTTCAGAACTTAAATGCAATGCTTGCATTTAAATTCTGGTAATGCACTGAAGACCAATCCAATCGTGCCACCCTAATTCTTTACACCTGGGGCAGCTGTACACTTCACCTCACCCTATCTATACTATTTTATCCACATATTTTCTAATTTTTTTCTGCTCATATCCTGTACTGTATATCTGCTTCTTCCTTGTGGCATGTCTGTACCTACTTTTGTACTGCATGTCTGCATCTTCCCTGAGGTATGTCTGCCATACTCTATACCATATATCTGTAGGATATGGCAGGTATAATACAGCAAAAGGACAGATGAAATTCTAGGTTACAGTTAGGATGTCCCACAAGGCTGTGTTCTAGGCCCATGCTTGTACAGGCTGTATCCTTCAGATTTATCTTTTTCATCTGAAGTGTTCTACAATCTGTATGCAGATGACTTGAAAATCAGTAAACTGTTTACATTTGTTACAGACAGAGCACGTCTGCAAAATAACTTGACTAAATTGACCATTTGGGCACAGAAGAATAACGTGCTGATAAATGGGTCTATGGTTAACAGTCGAATGGAATGTTCCTCGAATGGCTGTTCATTGTACACAGACCAACAAAAGTTCTCTTTATCGAAAGGTCAATGATCATACAAAATTACATCGAATGATCACAGTTGGCCAACATAAAGGGAACAGAACATAGTACCTACTTACTGGCAATGGTGGATAAGGAAACATGCCCTTTCCCCACTGTAGTGCAGTCTCGGAGTTGGTATATATAATTAGTGGGGGGGGGCAGGGCAGCCCCCTATGACAGGAGGATTCCGTCAACACAGGACCCTACTTATGTGGGGGGTTGTGCCCCCCACTAATTATATATACCAACTTTGAGATCACACTATAGTGGGGAAAGGGCAGGTTTCCTTACCCTCCATTACCAGTAAGTAGGTACTACATTCTGTTCCCTTTATGTTGCCCAACTATGATCATTCAATGTAATTTTTTTTACAGTCATTTGGCCTTTCGATAAAGGTAACTTGCTCTGTTCTATGTACAATGAACAGCTGTTTGCTGAACGTTCCATTTGACCATTAACCATAGACTCCTGATAAATATATCAAATATTAAGCATATGAGATTTGGGAAATTCAGATTAAAAGGTGAATATTTAATACAGTACACAGTAAGTAAAACTGTAGATTCATTGGGTAGAAGATCCAGCTTTGAGTTTTTCTAATCATATCAATCAATTGATTAATGATAGTCATAGAACTATAGATTATATAAAAAGATTTATAAAGTCTGGCAAGTCAGAAATGATGAAATCATTATTTTGTTAGTTACATTAGACTCGAACTTGAGTATGGAATAAAAATATGAAAACAAGCATGAGTAAATTGGAAAGAGTATAGCAGAAATATACCAAGGGCATTCATGGCTGTGAAAATGTAAGATATTATGAAAAACTAAAATATCTGCACTTGTACAATGTCTCATTATAGGCATTTAAGAGGTAACCTTATTTGGGTAAACAGGGCAGGTAGAGGCAACTACCTCTGGGAATGTTTGGGGTTATTAGAAAGTACTAGAGAATCATCAGACAGCCTACGCAGAAGATTATATAGGAATGAGAGATGTACTAATTGATTCTCTAACAGAGATGCTGATGCATGGAAAAGACTACCAAATTATATTAAAGCAAGCACCAGTTTAGATATTTTTAAGGACAGCCTGGACACTCGTTATAGGAATAGCTGTTTTGGTACATTGCTAGTCTAGAGCGGCATTATTGCCTATGCCTGAAATATTTATATGCATATATGTATGTATCTTCCCTGAGGTATGTCTGTCCATGCTGCATGCTGTGTATCTGCATACTTCCTGAGGTATGTCCACCCTTATTCTATACTGTATAACTACATCTCATCCAAGGTATGTCTGACCACACTATGTACTATATATCTGTATCTTCCCCAAAGTGTATCTGTTCATATTCTGTCTTGTTTACCCGCATCATCTGCAGTGTTTATTTGCCTGTACTCTGCAATATGTATCTGCATGTCTGCCCATACTATGTGCAGTACATTTGCATATTTTATGAGTGTCTACCCATACTTTGTACTGTATATCTAAATATTTCTTGATGTATGTCTACTTATATTCTGTCCTGTTTATTCACATTTTCCACAAAGTATGTCTTCCCATACGCTATACTGTATATCTGCTTCTTCCCCAAGATATGTCTGCCTATACTCTGCACTGTATAAATGCATCTTTCCTGATGTACGCCTGCCTATATTCTGTACATATATCCACATTTTCATAAAGTATGACCCTTGTGTAGATCTGCATTTTCTTCAAAGTATGTCGTCCCTGCTCTATATTGTATATCTACATCCCCCTAGATATGTCTGCCCGTATCTCTGAACTGTATATCTAATTCTTCCATGAAGTATGCCTGCCATATTCTGTACTGTCTAATCACATGTACCCTGAGGTATATCTGCTCTTACTCTGTACTGCATATCTAAATGTTCCCTAGGTATGTCTGCTCATTCGATGTGCCGTATATCCGCATCTTCCTTGAGGCATGTCTTCTCATTATGTACCTGTGTGCCTTTGTGTATCTGCATCTTCTCTGTTCTGCTTAGCCACATCTTCCTCGAGGTTTGTCTGCACAGCTTCAGTTCATTTTGTTGAACTTGCATTCATTCAATAGAAAGAACTACAGGTTAATTTGTGCAAACATCAATTTTACCAATTTTCTTTTGTCCAATGATTATTTATAGAAACAGATAAGTGGGGTTGTATCGGTATGTGTGTGTGTATGTGTGTGTGTGTGTGTGTGTGTGTGTGTGTGTGTGTGTGTGTGTGTGTGTGTGTGTGTGTGTGTGCCTGTGTTTGCATGAGTTGGTATTACAGTAAAGGTTAGATAAACAGATAGAGCTAGTATTTGCAGGCTAGGGTTAGAGTAAAGGTTATGCAAGGTGATAGATCTAGTGTTGCACATGTGTTTGAGCCTGTCTTGTGCAATCGTAGTGTGATGGAAGGAATTTTTTTAAGGTAAGGTGTAAGGTTAGTGTTAGGGACACAGGCAATAGTAAGGTTATCACACATTACCAATCCCTCCGAGCTACACGCTCTAGGGACCTAAACCTTGTCACCACAATAAACAGAACATGCTGGAGGGATAGATTCCTGTCCCAGAGACTTCCCATACTCTGGAAAAAACTACCTATCTATATCAAACAAAGCTCCTCATTAGCACTCTTCAAGAAAAATCTTAATGATTGGATGGGAGATAGGAAATTCACCCCGGGATCACTTTTGTGGCTCTGCTCGACATCGGCACAGGAAAATAATTTTCTTGGATGGCAAAAGCCAGGGTACCGTTTGGCTAGGCTTATATAGGCCCTAGGGCCAATAGCCTAGTACCTACCTATGAACCTATTATTAACATCATTTATGCCCCTACACAGACACACACACACACGCACACACACATACACATACATATATATAAACATACTAGCAGTGCCCCAGCCTCACATTCTTTGCTGAACTTATCCTCATTGTGAAAACTCCCATAGGACTGAATGAGTGACTGCCATGAATTTACAGTGGTCACTTTTTCCTGCTGTAGTAAAATTTTATTCAGCTAAGTGAGTCAAGAGCTGTGGATATTTGTGGGGAAAACACATGGCTAGTTAAACTGCAGCATTAGCATGTGGCTTCACCCATGAAACTATTCTCTGCACTGTGGGCCTCCATAAAGTGAAAACCTCAAAGGTAGAGAGGTCTCTGAATTGAAAAGGCTTATTGCAATGTAAACACCTTCCAGTTTAAGGCTTCTGCACCCCATTATCAGCTATGCTCCCACGAGCATTTTCTAAGCTCTCCCTTCTCCATTAGCTATCAGTAACTATCAATACAATAACAATAGCTATCAATAACCTCAATAACCCTCCTTCAGCTATGCTCCTGGGGGTTCCCCCCTCAGGTTCCTAAGACCTCAATAACTCTCCTTCAGCTATGCTCCCATGAGCATTTTCTAAGCTCTCCCTTCTCCATTAGCTATCAGTAACTATCAATACAATAACAATAGCTATCGATAACCTCAATAACTCTCCTTCAGCTATGCTCCCACGAGCATTTTCTAAGCTCTCCCTTCTCCATTAGCTATCAGTAACTATCAATACAATAACAATAGCTATCGATAACCTCAATAACTCTCCTTCAACTATGCTCCCACGAGCATATTCTTTGATCTCCTTTCTCTATTAGCTGCTTATTTCTTATGGTTCAACATTGTAAATATTGTATGCAGCTTTCCATTACTAATTTATTTTCTGAAATTGTGCATGTGTAGTGCATCCTCATTTTACTTAAAAGTATGTATATAAAACATCTTCTCACCTAGTATCTGAGTGTGCACACTAAAGAAAATGTATAAACAATAAGTCCACACTCAATGCTTTTCTGCTTATTATACACATTTTCAAGGTACTTACTTGTAACTGTCTCCATATTATGTAAGACTGACATCCGTGTATTTCTGTACTTTATCTGTATTATGTATCTTGGAGCTTGTCTCCCCGGGCCTCCACTGAAAACGAATCACTCTGACCCAGTGGACTTCCCCGGTAATCAAACTGGAAATAAATAAATAAATAAATTGTGTTTTTCTGAATCCCAGGGCATGAGTTGGTTTTCTCTCACAAGCATAATAAAATGTTGATTGGTTACTCTAAACTATATATATATATATATATATATATATATATATATATATATATATATATATAGGTTTACTATGGTTTGTGTGAATGACAGTTTGGCGGCAGCCAAAATTTAGAATGTCGTGCACAAAACATAAATGGATGGGATAGTCGAACACACTTATGCGAATGCAATGCATTAGCATAAGTGTATTCGACTATCTGCACGGAGATCACTGTACAGTGGGGATTAGAAATTCATCCATATCCCCACTGTAGTGTGATCTTGGAGATAGAATATATTAGTAGGGGGTGTGGGGGCACATCAGCTCCTATACGGCTATCACATGATGGTTTTGGTAACAACGTTGGCTCAAATGTGTCGACCATTCAGGTCGACATTGTGGCTGGTCGGAATGTTTCTGTTCAGGTTTACTTTTCGTTGTTTTGAACGGTAAATGTTTTGCAGTTTGAACAAACAATAGTAAGCCTATATATATATATATATATATATATATATATATATATATATATATATATATGCCGCGGTGGTGCAGCAGTAGCATTGTTACCTCACAGCAAGAGGTTCTCCTGTTCGATTCTCGGCCGGTGTGTGGGGACTACCTTCTGTGTAGAGTCTGCATGTCCTCCCCGCAATTGGGTGGGCATTCGAAAGACATGTGTAAATGGGCATGCCTTTGTTGAAGGTTGAACGTTGAGCTGGCACCTCGGCATTCTTGAAAATCTACTGCCAATCATTAGTGGATTAGTTCCACTGTGGCAACCCCTAACCGGGAAAAGACAACAACAACAGCATATATACATATATATATATATATATATATATATATATATATATATATATATATATATATATATATATATTACTTACCCTTCTAGCCAGGGTTGTGAATGAAAGGAAAATACAATGCTTGGCTACTTTCAGGCTGTGTTCATGGAGCACAGTGTCCAGATGATATACTGCTTAAACAATCTGTGTTATCACAGCATCACAGTCTAATGTAATGCAGTTAGACTTGCAGAGGTCTTTGCATCAAAAGTTTTTGTCTGAATACTTATTTGCAGTTTGAGTGTTCAGGGTCACCCTACTGCAGCCCATCACCATAGCTTTCAACCTTCCATCCCCAAAATGTGGAACACTACTTCTCATAATGTAGAGCAATTGGACAACATGTGAAACACTTACTAACAGTTTACTAAAAACTTCAGCTAGCTAGCTCACACAATGGTTAAAATGTGTTACTTTATATGTATATCAAAGCTATTTTGATGAAGTAACTTGATTCAGTGTCATTTATCATGGATATCAGCTAAAAATATTTACTCTGCTAACATATGTAGAAATACTAAAAATATAAGTGTCAGAATGGATTCTCTCTAGAAGAATAATTTCAGACATTATTTCTAAGCAAGTTACATCAGAAAACATGTTTATATTCTGTTGGACACAACAGCCACATGTTGCATATATAAATTAGATTCACAGTTTTGTTTTTCTGTAGACAAAGGCATATTATGGAATATTGCCTGCCTAGGAGAAGCTGTTAGAAACATGTATAGTCTACCATTGCATTTTGTCCTTGCTTTTATTACAGGTGCTGTAATGAATGTGGCATTGTCTGTGTAAAGAAAAAGTACAGGTGTGATCATGAGAAACTTTCAGTATGAGAATATTTTGAAATGCAATAGTGTGAGCCCTCTCTGTATGATAACTGCATGATGTTGCTGTCTGTTTGAGAACATGAAAACATGAATTATAATTAGATAGAATATTCCAGAAGGTGCCACATAAGTTGTCTAGTGCTTGTTTCATGTACTTGCATTAGTCTTTGTAGTCTGTCATGTTAGATTTGCCTTTTGTGTAATTTCAGTCACTGTCAATACTATTCTGGACAATAAAGCTTATTGCCACAAAATACTTTTATGTCTCAGTAGATTTACTACAGACACCACAGAACTGTATAAACATTGCAAACTGCTTAACATTTGGAGAGCAGCCTTTATAAACAAATATAGCATGTTATCTCATTGGCCTATCACATTTTTGATAGGGGAAAGCAGTGTTAAGAAGGTAGGAAATGATCCAACTTGTTTCTTATCCAGCGTGGAATAGATCTGATGAATGTTTTCAATTAGTATTGAAAATAAGGAAGCTGGGGCAGCTGACCTTTCACTTATGACAGAATACATGTGGCAGGAGATGATACTGAAGTTTTGGTACCAACTTCAATAAATCAACTTTCAGATGCAGGGACTTTAAGCACACTCTAGTTTTTTTTAAAGTCTTTTACCGGGAGTTTACATGACGTTATGGGAAAGAGTAGTGGAAGCAAGGTTAAAAAGGGACATGATGATTAGTGATCAGCAGTATGGTTTCATGCCGGGAAAGAGCACTACAAATGCAATCTTTGCTCTGAGAGTGTTGACGGAGAAGTACAGAGAAGGTCATAAGGAGTTGCATTGTGTTTTTGTAGACTTAGAGAAAGCATATGACAGGGTGCCTAGAGAGGAGTTGTGGTATTGTATGAGGAAGTCAGGAGTGTCAGAAAAGTATGTAAGAGTGGTACAGGATATGTACAAGGGTAGTGTGACAGCGGTGAGGTCTGCGGTGGGAGTGACGGATGCATTTAAGGTGGAGGTGTGGTTACAACAAGGATCAGCTCTGAGCCCTTTCTTATTTGCAATGGTGATGGACGGGTTGACAGACGAGATCAGACAGGAGTCCCTGTGGACTATGATGTCTGCAGATGACATTGTGATCTGTAGTGAGAGTAGGGAACAGGTGGAGGAGGCCCTGGAGAGATGGAGATATGCTCTAGAGAGAAGAGGAATGAAGGTCAGCAGGACTAAGACAGATTATATGTGTGTGAATGAGAGGGAGGATAGAGGAATGGTGAGGATGCAAGGAGTAGAGGTGGTGATGGTGGATGAGTTTAAATACTTGGGGTCAATAGTTCAGAGTAACGGTGAGTGTGGAAGAGAGGTGAAAAAGAGAGTAGAGGCAGGATGGAGTGGGTGGAGAAGAGTGTCAGGAGTGATTTGTGACAGACGA
Source organism: Protopterus annectens (assembly GCF_019279795.1). Lineage (NCBI taxonomy): Eukaryota > Metazoa > Chordata > Ceratodontiformes > Protopteridae > Protopterus > Protopterus annectens. The sequence continues at coordinate 1,474,207,844 of NC_056739.1, forward strand.
GTACCTGTAAGAGTGAAAGGGAAGGTCTACAAGAGGGTAGTGAGACCAGCTATGTTATATGGGTTGGAGACAGTGGCATTGACAAAAAGGCAGGAGTTTGAGCTGGATGTGGCAGAATTAAAGATGTTAAGATTTGCACCGGGTGTGACGAGGGTGGACAGGATTAGGAATAAGTATATTAGAGGGTCAGCCCAGGTTGGAAGGTTTGGAGACAAAGCCAGAGAGGCACTATTATGTTGGTTTGGACATGTGCTGAGGAGGGATGCTGAGTATATTGGGAAAAAGATGCTAAGGATGAAGCTACCACGTAACAGGAAAAGAGGAAGGCCTTAGATAAGGTTTATGGATGTGGTGAGAGAGGACATGCAGTTGGTTGGTGTGACAGAGCAAGATGCAGAGGACAGGAAGAAATGGAAACAGGTGATCTGCTGTGGCGACCCCTAATGGGAACAGCCAAAAGAAGATGATGATGATGATATTTACAGGGAGTTTACCTGGAGATAAAAATTTAATAAATTAATGCTTTTCAAGCTTACAAGGCATCAATGGAAGTTGCACAGTTTAGTACAGCAGACAGTAGCATAATATCTGCTATGTGCAGGGCATGAATCTCTAACAGGAAATAAATATACAAGGTAATATTTAACTGTTGTATAGACAGGAATTGATAAGGCAAAGTAAACTAGTGTTTTTGAAAAGCAGCAATAAGCTATAATGGCAAGGAAAACTTCAAATCTAACTTTTTTGCAGTGTAAAGTATATTGCAATACAACTGCTAAACATATGGTTAAAAGTCTTAAAATAGCAGTGTTTGTCAAAGATGTTATAAACTGAATTGTGTGATAAAATAGTTTCTTGGGATAAACTGTTTTATGTGATTCTGCATAGTAAATCAGTTTCTGAACAAAAATGACTTTGTTTTCCCAAATAAATTAAATATTAAACTGCATGTAAGATTCTGTTAATTGCCACAAGATATGGCCTGGATAGTTTAAAAAATTCTTCTGGGTGAGACCTGTTGTTCAACATCCTGATATGAACAGAAAAAATAAATTACATTTTCCAGTGACTGTAAAGCAGAATGCCTATACAGATATTGCATTCCACTATACCAGCCATCTGACCTTTAGACTATGTGTTTAGCAGAGAAAGAGAGAGGCTTTCATGGTGTCTGTGTTCCTCAGAAGAAAGTATTTTGATTTGAATAACTTTTCCCCCTTTTTACAGGGTCCAATTAGAAATGTATTGTTATGCACACTGGATGAGTTGTAAATTCTCACCTGAGTGTTTTTCATGTTGTATCTTAAACATAATAATTTTATGTCACATTACAGCATGCCATGTTTAATGTATTCCATTTTAATGTTTATGTTGTTGACTTTTAGACTTTCAAAGTCCTCATATGTCATTTTCCTTTCATGTTAAAAGGCAAATGAAAGAGAATGATTAGTGCTGATGTGTAATTGAGTACTGATGTTATGCTGTTGTTTTAATAACAGGACTTTTCTGAATATTGTTTTTAACAGTACTTTTTAAGAGTATTTTCAGTGTGATCTTTGTAGAAGGTATTTGTAAATGTGTATTTGAAAATGAGAAGCATACATGTATGTACACACACACACACACACACACACACACACACACACACACACACACACACACACACACACACACACACACACACACACACACACACACACACACACACACACACACACACACACACACACACACAGATGTGCACCTTAACCCTGCATACATGGATGCTCGCATTGAAAGAGATAATTACTTTCTTAGCACGGTGATCTAAGGTTTATGCAAATGTTTTCTTGGTTAATTTCATATAGCATATTTTTAATCCTTAAGGCTTCACAAAAGGAATGTAATTTACTTCTATAAGTTAATGCACTTTTATCAGATTTGAACTACAGAATTTAATTGCAAGAATGCCTGCACACAAAACTGTTAAATTAACTGTAACAGGGATTTGGGTACATTCAAGATATATTTTCTTGAAAACATGATTTACAGTGTTGTAAGAAAATATATTTCTGAGTTTTAATCAATGAATCAAAATGTTCTGCCTTCTTAGAAAATGCATTGAAAAGAAAATGTTTTTGTTGATATCAAAAGAGCCTATGAGTATCATAAAAACAAACATTTCTTAAAATATATTTGTTGAGCATTCACTGTAGATAAAACTGAGAATATTCTGATGTTGAGAAATCTTACATATAGGTTCATAGGTTGGTACTAGGCTTTCGGCCCTAGGGACTATACAAGCCTAGCCATAATAATTCCCTGGCTATTTCTTCCCAGAATATTTATTTCCCTGGTCCCCTGTCTAGAAGGGTGACTGATGTGATCCCCGGAGTGAATTTCCTATCTCCCATCCAATCATCAAGGTTCCTTTTGAAAAGGGCCAAAGAGGCGCTCAGCTTGACATGTATGGGCAGTCTATTTCAGAGTATGAGGAGTCTCTAAGTCAGGAACCTATCCCTCCAGCATGTTTTATTCATTGTGATGACCTGGTTTAGATCCCTGGAGCGTGTGGCTCTGAGGGATTGGGATTTCTTTAAGTGTAGCATGTCCAACAGCTCTGGGTTTGACAAGGCTTTGTATGTTAAGCAGAGATCACCTCTGAGTAGGCGATATGCAATAGAGTATAGCTGGAGTTTTTTTAGACGGTCAGCATTGGGCATCTGCTTTAGGCCTGTAATTCTTTTAGTGAGATATTTCTGTGGCCTTTCCAGTTGTTGCAGATGTCTTGTGAGGTACATACCAAATGGGGCATTGTACTCTATAATGGGTCTAATGAGGGATGAGTACAGTGGGACAATTACCTCCTTTTTTCTGGATGAAAAGCCCTTAGTGATGAGGTGTGCCACATAGAAGGATTTCCTGACTGTTGACGCAATGTGGTTATCGAAGCTGAGACCACTGTCCACCTGTTTCCCTAAGTCCCTTATCACGCTTCTGGTGTTTAGTGTACTGCCACTTATGTGGTAATTCATGGGTACATGGTTTTTCTCAAAGGGGATAACTGTACACTTCTTGGCATTTAGCTTGAGCCCATGCCTCTGGCACCAAGCATCTGTTTCTGTAAGGCCCTTTTGTAGAATATCCACATCATTTGAGGATTCAGTAATGGCTCCCAGTTTGCAGTCATCTGCAAACTTTGTTAGCCAGAGGCCCGTGGTGCTGGCCTGTACTTCAGAGAAGTAGATACCAAACAAGAGCGGTCCCAGGACTGAACCCTGAGGTACTCCACTTGTCACTTGTCTGGAGCTGGATTTTGAGTCGGCTACTTTTACAGTGTGGGTTCTGTCAGTAAGCCAGCTGGCAACTCATCGAATGATGTAGGGATTAGTGGCCAGCTTAGTAGATTTACCTATGATTCCAAGTGGGGGATGGTGTCAAAGGCCTTGGCGAGGTCCAGCTAGGCTGTGTGGAGTTCCTTACCCTCGTCAACGGCTAGTATAAAAACAAACAGCATGTAGGCCACATATTATTCACTAAGATTTTAATGGAACATTCTAGTTGAACTTCACATGGGACATATAAACTAATTAGACTATGCTGGGTGCGTAATGGCAGACAATATTTTTAAAGCAGTATTTTTTTTTGCAAGGGGAAAGAAAATACGCTGTTGTAAATTTCCAGGTTCAGATGTTCTTTTACAAAAGCTGTTTTGAAGCTGTTTTTACTGAATTTATATATATATTTTTTTACGGCCATAATAGGGTTGCCACCTGTCCCACTTTGAGAGGGACAGTCCCTCTTTGGGCAGTTGTGTCCTGCAAAAAAATCGAAAAAAATGGCAAATGTCCTGAGATTTTAGGGAAAAACATATTTCGTATATTTTATGTAATAGCTGCATAAAACAGTTATTCTGCATCTGAAACACCTAAATGTTACAAGAAACAGCATAAGCAACTAAAATACTACAAGAATAAGCTTTTATTTAGGCAAAAAGTGAAGTTCTGTCCTTTGCACTGACCGTGGGTATGTTTTGCCCTGCAAAATATAACGTTTGTACCAAAAATGTCCCACTTTGGGCATTTGAAAAGCTGGCAACCCTATAAGACAAACATCCCACATAAACTGGAATCGGCAGTAGATTTAATTGATCAGTATTAAAAGAGAGATAAGTTGGTTCATATATGTGTATGGTATCAAACACAGTTATTTTCCAACATGCTTTCACAAGGTGGAGAGGTAAAGACAAGACAGGCATATCTCTAGAGCCATTTGAAAGTTAACTACATGAAAAATATAGGAAATGCTTCACTGACCTCTTTGTGGAGTGAAAAGCAGTTGTGGTTTGACACATGGTAAAGACAAAATGCTAAAAGGTCACTACTGTTGCAGATTACAGCCAAAGTTAAGTCTCATATTAAACAAATCAACTGTAATTGGGGAAATCACGGGGTTGTAATAGGAAAAAATTTGTGCTGATTTTGTTATTTAATAGCTTGAATTAATATCTAAGTAGGTAATCCAGGGTAAGCTGTTATATGGCTAATGTATTTAAAAGCTACAGAGGGGTTTGTGTTTGCAATAGAAATTAAGTAAATATGGAACTGCAATAAACAAGGACTTTTTAAGGCTCAGAAAGAGAACCATTCATCATAATGAGGTTCACTTGAGAGATATGCCCACCAATGTTTTTAAAAGAAGCGGTGTGGCTTATTGTGACACACTTCTGACATTATGATAATGTTGCAGTTTGTAAGGGAGTTCATTGGACATATGTAAGCTGTTGTTACTATTACTATTATGCTCCCACTACAAAAAGACCTGTAAATTATAACTTGCATCTATGTGCATGCCTTCATCTGGATATTGATTACAGTTCATTTCCATACTGTACCAAAAAATATACTGACATTTCAGCAAAGCTTTCATTATGTGTAACACCAGAAATCTATTTGGGTTTTAACCATCATAGGTCTGTAGATTCTCATTCCTTGTACAAGATGACTCTAAACTCTTCGCTGTGATCATTAATAGCTTGTACATAATCCTACATACCTGGTAAAGCATATGCCCAGAATTTCTGTTGTTTAACAGCATCTAGTACTCCTTACCTGCTGTTGCCCTTCCCCCATGTCTCCTGCTTTAGCTGGAATTCAAGTCAATAGTTGCTGCATGGTGTACTACAACCAGCTTGCTTATGTGGTGCACCACATCCAACCCAACTCATGGTGCATTGCTGGAATTTCACATGCCTTACAACCAGTTCACATGTATGGTGTATCACAGCTAGCTCACATGCATGGTGCAATACAGCTAGGCTACATTTACAAGAGCAATGCATTTTTGAATCATACTCTTTACCTTTGTCTTCAGAAACGTATCACATTTGATCCCCTCTTCTGTCCTAAGAACTGTGCTTAGTTAGCCAAAGCTGCCACATCACCCTAGTGATTAAATGCTCTCACTAGCGAATGAAAAGAATAAAGATTCTGTTTTTTACAGGGGGAAAGAGATGGGGTTCCTGGCTGAGGGCTGAATGCATTAGTTTCTTATTAGCTTCTGTTATTGTCTTTTTTGGGAATAATCAGGTGTGCATTTTACTGATCTGCATTGGACGTCACTGTGTACTGCCTAGCAGTAGCATAAATAAACATATAAGTACTCCACCAGCAGTTGATCATGAACATGAATGAAAATGTTCCCATCATTTTACAGGCATTATTCACCTATATCATGTGTTATCTGGCTCCTGTCCTCCTGCAAATGTCATTGTGTAAGCTAAGACAATCAAGCAGTTGAATGTACATTTATTTGTGTATGTGTGTTCATGTGTGTGTGTGTGTGTGTGTGTGTGTGTGTGTGTGTGTGTGTGTGTGTGTGTGAGTGTGTGTAAATATTTGATTTTTGTGCCTGCAGGTTGTAAAACAGGAAAAAGTGTAGTTGCTTCAACCAGCGCCCTAGGCCAGTACTGTGAGCGTGCACCCCACTCCCTCCACTCTTCAAGTAAAGGGCAAAAAACAAAACAGTTCACAATAATAAGCCAGTCCATACATTCTAAGCAATCAGCTTATTGCAGTTAAATCTATGACCTCCCCAGCTCTTCCATTAAAAAACTAAAAAGGATGTTCCTTATATTGGCACACCAACCGGGTGGCCAAATGCACAACACCCCCCCCCCCGAACCAGCCATTCAGGTCCCATTTCTGTTCCCTTCCCCTAACTCTCCTTCAACATTGCCCACACAGAGTACTACAGCACTTCTGCTTTAGTTAAAAAAATTTCTTCTTTTTAAACTGTAGCAAGAAGTTGCTATACCTTTCCTGCCTGGAGTGTTTCGTGCTCAGGTTTTAGTTTACTTTTGAACTGTAGCAAACTGCTTGCTACAGTGTAGCAAGCAGTTGCTACAGTTTAGACTACACATAGAGAGTACTACAGTGGTCATGTTTGACCGGTATTGCATTAACAAAAAATCAGGATCATCTCTTCACAACCTCCTCAACAATTTGAGCCCAGGGCAGTTGCCCTTCTCACCTTGCCTAGCTACACTACTGAAAATAGGAACTTGTCTTATTTAAAGTTATGAGGCTACTGCCAATGACAGCTCTCTTATAAAATCTTATCTCACTGTACAGCAAAGAGAGAAATTTATAACAAACAATGCTTACTTTTCCATTCATCAATATCCAGGTTTAGGTTTTCAAAGGTGTCATCATATTGTTCTGGTTCAGGCTCACTTTCTGTTTCCCAGTACTCCTTCAAATATGGATGTTTTAATGCATCTTCGGCTGTTATCCTCTCATCTGGGTTCAGTACTAACATCTTCTCCAGTAGATCAACCACTTAAATAGTAAAACAAAATAGTTACTCATTCACCAAGTAACTTTTTCTGCATAGAAATTGCATTAAAACTGAACGAGAATGCATTGAATAAGGGCAAAATATTCTCAACGTGTGTTTTAAGGTAATCCAACAAGAAGGTTATCCAGGTACAAAATAAAACCAAATAACCAAACCAAAGTACCCAGGAAATGATGCTTATGTGTGTTAATGTGTGTTTCTGATTCATTTGGCTTTATTAAAACATCGGACTTTTTTAGTGCTGGTTTGTCCTTTCCTGGGTACTTTGATCTGATTATGTGTTTTAAGGTGTAGCACACTTTGTATGTACATACCATGGTGAATAAACTTGCAGTGTCTTCTAGATGTGCCCACCAAAGCTACTTTTCATGTGCCCCTTTCTTTGCTCACTATTTCGTTTGGCAGGTCACACTGAATCTAACCATGCCCCGCCCATTCAAAACCCAAATCAATAGGTAAAAAGGTTACAGAGACAAACCCACTGGCTGGATCTTTCTTATAGGTTTTACCCATCCAGGACCCCAGATGCTTTATCACCTAAATGAATAATGCCTCCATGCTAATTAAGTCATCTGAGGAAGCAGCTATGTCTGAATATGAGATCCAAACACATGTATAAACCTGCAGAAGTATCTACAGATGTTGTACACACATAAAGATACTTGAATATACATATCTTTATGCAGACAGACAGATACATACCCACACGCACTTACAGATTTAACTGAAATGTGTTCCAAAGCTCCTAATAACATCCAGTTTCATTCACAAACTGAAAACTTCACTGAGGTTGGGGCAAGAGGGAGTGTAATGGCAAATTATCTGTTAGCATTTGCTGTGTTGTATGTTCACACCTTCTCTTTTCTCTTGTGAAATCCTTTTACTGAGACCTGAATCTGGTCCTTTACTGTTCTACACACTGGTTTTCTTCTCATGGTGGGACTCACACCAGACCAAACACCCACTTTAGTGACTTTTATTTCTATATCTGGATCCCGAAAACTCTGCTGTTTCGTAACTTTGTTATAAGCAGATCATAGGATCATAGGAAATTCCTAGGCTAATGGCCCTGGGGCCCTTACAAGCCTAGCCAAGAGTTTATCCGAAAGAAAAAAAGAAACCTCAATCAACACCTGTCACCACTGCCACTGAGGGACAAAGGTAGAACCCCTGGGACAAATTTATGATTTCCCATCCACTCATCAAGGTTGCATTTGAAGAGGGTCAGTGAGGTACTCTGTTTGACATGTATGGGAAGTCTATTCCAGAGATGGAGCAACCTCTAGCCACCACATTCTGGGTGGGAAAAAGAATTAAAAAAAAAAGAAGCAAAATATCTTAACTGCTCACAGAGCCAACCAACCTGTATTTGTTTGTTTGATAAATTTGTTTACAGGGGTAGAGAGCTTCTTCAGTGGACCAAATTTTGGTTCAGTCCAGGGATTACATTGAAGTTAGAGAAATAAGTGATTTGTGCAAAACGCTCAGAGATGTAAACATTTAGCACATAAACATTATAGACATGTTATCTAGCTATGGAATACTATAAAACAAACACTGTTTATTAGTAATAAAGCAGTGAAAATTCAGTTGAAATAAAATCTATATCATCTAAGTTTCATATAACTACTGCTATAATCTCTACTCTTACCCTCACACTTCTTGGCACTGATGTCTACAAATAACATTGTTATGCCTATAATGTATTACTGTACCTCTTAAAAGGTATATTACCTTAATGCAACCTAAATATCTTGTCTAACTCCCAACATAATGCGGGAATTTATATTTACTCATGCATACCTATGTTTGCGGTGTCCACTACAAATGCCCTGCTGCAAATGCTTGTACATGATATCTTCCATTTTAAAATGATATTGTGAGTGTACAAGTGTTAATGTTTTGCACCAGTGTGATTGTACTACTGTGAATGTATTTTATTTGATATGCTTTTATGTAATGTAAAACAATTCGATATGCTGTGTTTATAATTTTTAATACTGCACTGTCAACGATGACACTAACGTTTAATTTACATGTGTTAATGTGCAATGTCTCTTGTATTATAACTGTACCAATGGAGCTTTTCTTTCCAGGCCTCTTCTTTAAAAGGGTTCTACACCCAGTCACATTTCCCCGCTCAACAAATAAAAATAAGTAATATATACATTTCTATTTACAGTATTTTAAAAAAGTTAGCCGGCGTGTACAAATTGTTAATCTCTTGTTAGTTCTGAGATTATGACTCAATACTAGAAGAGACAAGAGAAAGCAAGGAAGTTAAGAGAAGGTGCAGAGAAATAGATTAAGTTATGTTACCTGTTTTAAAGAATTTCCATTTGGCTCCACTGCCCTCCCCCCTTCATTCACAGACTATTCTTTCCTAACCCAGTTTCTTACTTCCACTCTACAAAGACATCTGTTTGCCTGCAATGTACTAGGTGTCTTTAGCTAAGCAACTTTATCTATGCTGTAAATATTCATTTTCTAGAAACCTGATATCTTCATGCAGAACAGTGAAAACTTCCTAGCATCAGAATGAATTCAACCTTAGTTGGTCTGCCCGACTTACATTAGGATTTACTGTTTCACCTTGCAGCCCTGCCACCAGACCAAATGTTCATTCTCATGTCTTTAATTTTTAGCTCTGGATCTAATGGGATTCTGCTCATTGAATAGATTTTGTCTGCTTTGTGCCTTGCTTATGGACTAAAAAAGGTATTTGACCAGCTCACCCATCTAGTTAAGAGGCAAATAAACAAGCAAATACATAAACAACCAAAGAAGCAGACACACAAACAAAAAATAACTGCAAGGCCTTCATCCAGTTAGAATGACATCATGTCAAAATTTATATCAGTGAGGACCACAGCTGAAATAGTTTAAAAGATGCCGGATGCACTGAACTCCATAATATAAAGTTTACCAGAGAAGATACATTTACTTTAGTGGTGCTGCTTTGCCCATATAAAACGTTTCTAATTACTAGCATCTTCACTTTCTTCTGTGTATTATGTGTTGCAATTCAAACTATTTCTTAATGCAGGTTTTTCCCACAATGTGACTGAAAAATCAGATAACTGTTCTATTTATTGCTCCTGATATACTTCTCACCCCCTTAGAACAAGAAATCTGGACAAATCCATAAATAAAAGTGGGACAAAGGCCCAAAAATAGGGACAATTTTTAAATATTGAAAGAATAACAGGTTTTGCATTAACGTGAATTTTCTGAAGGTTATGACGTCTGAAACTCAAATGTCTGTCATTATTTTTGAACTTCAGCCTTTAATGATTTACCACGAATTTGCCAGAAGAACAAATTTTATGAAAATTGGACCAAAAATATGTGGCTAAAATCTGGACATTCTGAGAAAATCTGTACAGTTGAGAGTTATGGCTCCTGGTAATGCATGTCGAAATGTGAGACGGCAAAGAAATGCATTTATGGGGTTGCTTCACCTCGTATGTGTTTGCATATATGTGTACACATGCACATTTCTGCACATATGTGTAATTATGCTATGTTTTATGTTTTATGATGCATCCCTGTTCTGAGTATGAGATTACTTTTGTGTGTGCTACAGTTTAATAGAGAGAGATAGGCAGACTGAATGTGGCAGGTTTTTCTTATCTATTATTAAATTTATGTTTCTGTGCATGAGTTTGTCCAGGGCATCATGCATAACACCATTTTGTTATAGAGACACTATAGTTAAGTGATTTGTGCATGAAACAGTTTTATATAATGTGTGCATGTGAGTTCTGTATTTTTGTATGGAGCAACTGTTTTGCATGAATTGGGTATATACAAGGCAACAATGCGAAACATGAAATTAAAATATAAGTGCAAACTAGTCTTACTTTGTGGTCCCTGTTGCAGCTGAAAAGTTGATCTGTATTGTGTGTGAGGTAATAAAAAACATTTTTTGTAAGTAGTTATTACTTCAGCCAGACAGTTATCCTTTTTCCTCACCCCCAGACAAATCACAGATTTTATTTATTTTACTTATTTAACATTTGTTAACTGGGAAAGTCCAACCTGGAACAAAGCCAATTTTCAGCAGAGTCCCAGGGAGAAACGCTGCAGACGCAAGTCATTGTAACATGGGAGGAAACCGGAGCACCCGGAGGAAATCCACACGAATGTAAGGAGGACATGCAGACTTCGCACAGAAGGCACTCCTGATGAGAAGTGAACCAGAAAACCTCTTGCTGTGAGGTGACAAAGCTACCACTGCACCACTACGCTGTACATGTTTCACTCAATCAATAGCTTTCTTGCTTTTTTTCCTTTAATTCATTCATTCGACCTAATGTAAGCTACCTTATGGTTGCTTCATGAATTCTTGACTTTCTTTCACTGTTTTAGTTACTACCATCTGTTTAGTAAGGCTTTTGCGACCACCCATCACCTTTCTTTGAAAAAGAATTCATTGTGTCTCCTTTGCTCCTTCCATCCTTTATCTTCAGTTTGTGTCCTCTTGTTATTGTATGTATTTTTTTTTTTGAATGAGTGTACCTACTTGAACTCTATGGCTTCCTGTGAGATACTAAAGGTTCCTGTTATATCCCATCTGCCCTATTTCTTCAGGGCCATACATACTGAAATTTTATACTCTTTCTTTATAGATGGTGAAGACAATGTACTATATTTGTTGCCCTTCACTGTACTATCTGTGTTCTGTCTATGTCCTGGAGGAAATGACATCCACAGAATTGCATACCGTACTCCAGATGTTGTTTTATCTATTGCTTGTATGTAAAAATAACTTCTTATTTTCTACTAGTGACATTTCTTCCTTTGCATGCAAACACTCTACCTGCCTTTATGACAATTTTGCCACACTGCTCAATTACCATTAGATCACCTGATCTGAATACCCCACCAGAGCCAGTTGTAATTCTGTTGTTGCTTTTGTTTCCTTTATCATTTAACCAGGCAAGTTCCACTTGTCCAATAGCCTATTTTAAGGGAGGAGGGAGGACCTAAGATGGTATTCATACTGATTATGGTAGATTTGGCCAGGGCATCAGGGAACTTCCCCTACTCATACAGATGATTGTATGGGGAAACAGTTTGGTGTGGCACTTCCTTTCTTCTGTTCCTAGTGTGAAGATAGCTCGGAGAAGCAGGAAGCAGGGAGGAGATGGACAGTGAGATCACTGGTAAGGAGAATGAATGTCCTGTTAAACAGCTCTATAAGCCAATGTTTTGGAGAACGAGTTGGAAAATGGCAGGAAGGAGATGGCTAGTAGCGGCAAAGTAATTGAGGCAAGAAAAGGTGAAGTATGAGCAGAAGATGGTACTATGGTGGATTCAGAGTAAATCTTAAAGCAAAATTTGTTTGCTACCGATATTTCAGCATCAGAATGTGTTATTACAACCCTCCAATTGGGAAGGTTGTGGGATATTTATTTAAAAGAATTAGTGGTCCAAAGTGAACCTGAGAGCGATAAGGCAGCAGTCTGGGGAGAGATAATGGAGGGAAGTCAGGGAGAATATAATATGCAAGTAAAGAAGGATGAGAAGAAATCTTATGCTCAGGCAGTGAGATAGGCTGAAAGAAGAGGAGCAAATAAAGCAGAAATCAAAAGAAAATTTAATGTGAGGATAAGCAGTAAGGCCGAAAAGGAACCCAGAGAGGTAAGAGCCTTTATTTGTATTAATAAGGATACATACTTTGATATTTTTTAAAAGAGGTTCAGTATATGGAGAAATATTTGGAACAGTATGATAAAAGGAAAGACGCTAACCCATGGAACATATATGTAATTCAGGCTTTCAATAGAGAAGCCAAAAAGAAAATATTTGTACAATTCAAAACTGAAGCTGAAAGAAATGACTTGAAAAAATATTTACGATAATAGAGGTCTGCGGACGGAAGTGAGGTGGGAATGTGGTATAATACTGAAATGCAAGAAGAAAAAAAAATTAGCTTTTGCCTAATATAATTAATGTTGAAGGGAACAGGGGAATGGTGAGATATTGGGGAAAGCTTAATATGTTTTTTATGTGGTAAGGATGATCATTTATTAGTAATTGTGACAAAAGAAAATGTTTTATATGTGGAAAAGTGGGACATGAAGCCAAAAAAATGTGAACATAGATGTATAAAGTATGAAAAGAAATGTCATTCTTGGATGGAGTGTATAGAGTTAGAAGAACATACGCAAGAGAAAACTGTTTTAGGCACAGTAGAGGAAATGCAAAATGAACAAATCAACGAAATTAAGGTAACAATGGATGTGAGAGAAAATATAAATGTAGTAAATGATAAAGAAAGAGATGAGGAAGAAGTAACAAGTAATTCTAGTGATGAAGGAGATAGTAAATGGATAAAGGTAAGAACAAAAGAGGTTCTATAGGTAAAAAGGTAAAGGAAAACAAAAGTTCAGAAATGCACCTCAAGAAAGAAATAAAAAAGGAAAAAGATAAACATTAAATCCATACATTAAAGTGAGAATACCACCAATATTAATAGCATAAGGAATATTTATCATAGGCTAGCACTATTAGAATGGTATATGACGTTAGATATGGATATTATAGCACTTACTGATATTAGAATAACAATGGATGAAGAAAAAGAACAAGTAAATGGATTATGGAAAGGTAAAGTACTGTGGAATTTAGGCAGTGAAAATGTTCTGGTATAGTCATTTTAGGCAAAGATTGGATAGACAATTTGGATGATACAATAGTACTTTTTTGGAAGATTAATAGTAACAGACATAGGTATAAGAATCAAATCTATAGAGTGATCACACTTTATACATATACATTACTGAAACAAAGAGAAGTTATGTTTAGAAAAATAATGGATTGTGTGAGTTAAAACATGCAAATAATTTTAATGGGGATGTTAACTGCGATTTAAGACATAGACGCAAAGAGAGGGCAGATGCTAAAGTATTTTTTGATAATATTTACTTATGGAAAAATGAAAAAATGGACATATAAAAGAAGCAATTTAAGAACTGAAATTGATTATTTTATAGTCTCAGACAGTTTAAGCATATTATGTCAAGGGCGCAAAATCACAGGGTTTTCTGATCATTCGGCTATATGGCTAGAAATACAAGAAAATAGAAATTATATAAGGATAGGTAAAGGAGTAAAAAGAATTAATGAGTCAGAATTAAATGAGGAAGCAAAGAACATTATATTACAATTATGGATTGCTCACATACGTACGAAAGGATTTTTATAAAGACTGGATGAGTTGGTGGATAAGTTTGAAAGGAAAATATAAGAAAGAAGTACTAAGGTGGCAGAAATAAAAAGATTACATGATTTTGATGTATATAAGAAAGCGAGTGATCAAATATTTGAAAATACAACAACTAATAGTGAAAAGTTCATAGAAAAAGAAAGTATGCTCTATATGAATCAAGAAAAAATAAACAAAGATTGTTTAAAAAATATACTTTTTACAAGGTAAGAAAGAAAAAATAGTGTCATCCTTAAGTAAAATGGTTAAAGAAGACACAAGAGTGATATGAGAATTAAAAAGTGAAAGAGGTGACATAGTTAAGACACAAGAAGAAATTCTAAAAACAACTGAAGAATATATAATATACACATTTTTGTTAAGTGATATATTGAAAGATAAATGGGGATTGAATATGTTTACTGAAGAAGACAATAAAAGAATGGAGGAAAAGATTACAATAATAGAATTAGAAAATTTGCTTAAGAAGGTAAATGTAGAGTCAGTTATGGGAATAGCTGGATGGAATTGAATACTTAATGTACAAAAACATGCAAAGTTGGCATATTAGTACTGAATAATATAGACTGCAAGATTTTCATGAAAATAATAGAAAAAAAGAATAGCAAACTACTATCTGAATTGATTTTTGGAGTTAGAGATAAAGGCAGCCAAGAATTGCTAATTTTAATAAGATAATTGGTAGATGGCATAATAAGTAGAAAATGGAATTGAAAATATTGATAGGAGATGAAAACAAAGCATTTGACAAAATTCAACATAAAGCATTATGGAAAATCCTAGAAAAATATAACATGAGTAATAAAATAATAAATGTTTTGAAATCTTTGTACAGGGAAAATAAAGTAAGACTGATAATAAATGAATGGATGAATATAACTTAAGGTTAAATGGTGGTATTAAACAGGGGTGTCCAACAAGTAGCATTTTATTTGCATTAATTATGAATGTGGTAGTGATAGAGATGAATGGGATATTAGAGAAAGTTAGATATCAGGCACCAGAGGGGGTTATGATTCCAATTATGTTTATATATGCAGATGATTTGGTGTTAGTATTTGAAAATAAGGTATGAATGAATATAGCTATAGGAATACTTAATAAGGAACTGAAAATGTTAGGACTGGCTCTTAATAAAGAGAAAAGCAATAGATTATTTTTTGGGGGGAAAAGCAAGATATAACATTTAATGAAGAAGTGATAGAAATTTTAGGAATAAAGTTTGGAAATGAGCAAGTACAAGAACAAAAATGGAAATATATGATAGTAAAACTATGAGGCCTTTGTATTTTCTATAGGACATTCAGACTATCATATGGGGAAAAAGTATATTTATGTAATTCCATAATAATGAGTAAAATTACACATTTAGCTGGTGTGTGTACAATTCCATTAACATTAGAAAAAGATTTATTAAATTTAGTCTTTACTTTTATTTTGGGGTCAAGACTTAATCCTATGAAAAGAGGTATGCTTTACGTAAGTGAGAATGAAGGAGCATTGAGTTTGATAAACACTATTGTATGTTTTTTCTTAGAACATGTACAGAGTCTTAATAAATAGGAAATATAAAGATATGATGTTAATGAAAATTATAGAAAAAAGCACAAAGCAATTTGGGAAAGTTTAGCATATTTAGAAAGAAGTAAACTATTTATTGTACGAATATAAAATTATATCAAGAAAAATATTGTTATGGAAAATTGAAATAGAGAAGATAGAGAAAAACAGAAGAATGTGGTATGAACATATAATGGAACATTTTGCTATATTTAGCCATGAAAACAAATAAGTGACTTAAAGATCAAAGCAGTGAAAACAAAAATGAATAGATTTAAAAAGCACGTAGAATCTGCAGATTTTTTTGTAGAGGTTATCAATATTTAAATTGCCAGTTAAGGCAAATATGCCATATAAAACAATAAAATATAGAGTTTGTATACACTGTGGTGAATTGGAGACAGCTGAACATGTTTCATAAAATATAAAAGAACTTTTGAATTGCGGAAAGAAATATATGATAAAGGGCATTTAAAAGAATTTTAGAACATTGAATATATTAATATGGACATGATTGAATATGGACATTATAAAATTGTTAAAACAAGAAGACAAACTGGATGCAAAAATATTTTCTATAATTTGGATTATATGGAATGAAGAATTAATGAGCTGAAGTATAATGGAAAGTGGTTATTATCAGAGATTTTGAAAAAAGTTAATTTTTGGTTGTGGAGAAAGGAGTGGGGGAGTTAAATTTGAATGTAAATGTAAAAGTCTGTTATGTATATTGTAAATAATGTAAAAGAAGGCAATGGGTGAATAGCAGAAAAGAAGACAGAAGAAAATGACAAATGGAAGTATGTGGTAAGGATTCAAAGCAAAGACAAAGAAATGAACAGGTATGAAGTGTGGGATAACTTAACAGCTCCTTTGAGTGTAAAAGTACATGAGGTAACATAATTTATTCTTATTAATAGGAAAACATTTTGTGACATATTATTTGAGCCTGTTTTTCTTCAATGGAAAATTTTCTTGGAGAATATGAAAAATGAAAGGCTGTAACCCATGGAATTTTTATGTGATAAAAAATATAATGTACAAATTTAAACAGATGTGGAAAGAGAGACTTTGAAATGACATTTGAAAACTTTAAGTAAAGAGATTCTGGACATTGCAAACATTTATGACATAAGGGGTTTATGGACTGTTGGATAGATTGTAATATTTTGTGTGTTAAAAAGAAAGGAAAAAGGTATACATATACCAAGCATGATAAATATAGAAGGGGGGACAACTCAAAACATTTTTTTTTGTGGAAAAGGACATTTGACAAGTAACTGTGGCAAAAAATGTTATACTTGTGGGGAAATGAGACATGAAGCAAAAATAAGTGAACTGAAATGCTATAAATGTAACAAAATTGGACATTTATGGATGGATTGCAAAAATTAAAATAAGAGTAATGAAAAAGAAAAAGAAAGAGAAGAAATTTTAGAAGCAGTAGAAATAGAATAAAAAAAGATGAGAAAAGATATTAAAGAGGACATAGAAGAAGGTTCTGAAATAAGTGATAAAGAATACATAAACTGTAAGGTAGTAAAAGAAAAAAGAATTCTATTAGTAAAAGGATAAAAGACACAAAAAGATAATTTAAAGGGGTAAGTACAAAAGAAAAAATAAAGGAAATGGATGAAAAAAGAATATATACAGCTAATGATTGGGGGTTGGTTAAGATGTTTAACTCACAGACACAGGGTAAATTGTTTGAGTCTTACTTTTGGGAGCGAAATTGGTTAGGCTTAGAATGGCCTACTAAGAAAGCTAGCCTACTAATTAGCTATGAACGTATGAAACCATGAATCTAAGGAAAAGGGAAATTAAAATTTTAGACTGCTTTCTGTAAATGTGAGTTGTTGTTGTTTGTCTTTCAGCTTTTCCCGGTAAGGGGTCGCCACAGCAGAACTCCGGTCCACTAAAGATTGGCAGTAGATTTTTACAAAATGCTGAGGTGCCAGCTCGATGCCCAACCTTCAACGAAGACACGCCCATTTACGCACGCATGTCTTTTGAATGCTACCCATCCATGGGGAGGACATGTAGACTCCACACAGAAGGCACTCCCAAGCCAAGCCAAGAATCGAATGGGAGAACCTCTTGCTGTGAGTTAACAATGCTACCACTGTACCACCGCTTTCTGTAAATGTGAGTATTATTAATAATACAGTAAAAAGAATATGGGTTTTGGAGTGGTGCATTACATGTGATGTAGATGTAATTATATTAGAAGACACAAGATTTTTAACAATTAAAGAAAGACTACAAACAGAGAAAACATTGGGAAAAAAGATTAAGTGGGATTTGGGAGATGAAAGATATTCTGGAATAGCCACATTTTGTAGAAATGCAGTAAAGATATTAGATGTAACTTTAGCAAAAATGGGACAATTAACAATTGTTCATAGGTTCATACGTAGGTACTAGGCTATCTGCCCGAGGGCATTTTTAAGCCTAGCCAGAGTGTGTCGGCTTTCACCGCCCCACTGATTAATTAACTGAGCCTCTGTCAAGCAGAGCCAATGAAGTGATCCCAGAGGTGTATTTTCTGTTACCCATCCACTTGTCAAGGCTTCTCTTGAAGAGGGTTAGTGAGGGGCTCTGCCTAATGTAGTTAGGAATTTTGTTCCAAAGCATGGGGAGCCTCTGTGACAGGAATCTATCCCTCCAGCATGTTCTATTTATTTTGTGGTGAGATTTAGCTCACTAGAGCGCATGGCTCACAGTGACTTGGATTTCTTTAGGTGGAGCATGTCCATCAATTCTGAGTTGGACATGGTTTTGTAAGTCAGGCAGAGATTACCTCTGAGTAAGTGATATGCCACTGAGTACAGCCGGAGTTTTTTCAGTCGGGCTGCATAGGGCATATGTTTGAGGCCAGTAATCCTCTTGGTGAGGTGCTTTTTGTGGTCTTTCCAGCTGTTGGAAGTGTCTTGTGAGGTACATCTCAAATGGGGCATTGTACTCTATGATGGGTCTGATGAGTGATGAGTAGAAGGGCACTATAACCTCTTTATTTCTAGCTGCAAACTCCTTAGTAATTAGATGGGCCACATAGAGGGATTTTCTAACTACTTTGGCAATATGATAGTCAAAGGAGAGATTACTATCGACCTGGGTCCCCAGATCTCATTACCTCTTCTGTATTAAGGGGGCTGCTGCCTATGTGGTAATTTATGGGTGTTTTGTTTTTCCCAAACGGGATGACTATGCATTTTTGGCATTTAGCTTGAGGCCATGACTTTGACACCAGGTGTCTGTCTCAGTAAGGCCTTTTTGAAGGATGTCCGTGTCAGCTGGAGAGTCAGTTATGGCTCCCAGTTTGCAGTCATCGGCGAACTTAGTTAGCCATAGTCCTCCTCTGTTTGCCTGTACTTCTCAGAAATATATGCTGAACAGTAGAACCAGGCCTTGTGGGACACCACTTGTGACTGGTTTAGAGTCAGACCTGGAGCCCACTATTCTTACTGTGTGAGTTCTGTCTGTAAGCCAGTTGGCAACCCATCTTGTGACATAGGGGTTTATGTTCAAGCTGGTGAGTTTTTCTATAATACCCGAGTGAGAAATGGTGTCAAACGCCCTGGCGAGATCAAGGTAGGCTGTGTGAACCACCTTTCCCTCATCTATGGCCTTGGTGACTGTCTCGAAGAAGTCAACCTGGTTTAGTAGGCATGATCTGCCCTTAAAAATGTACATGCTACAGTACTTTTAAAAGACCAAATGGAGACATGATGGGGGTGTCACAGGCATCTGCATACAGGATACCAACAAGTTCCTGGATGCCATGCTACCAGATGCCAGTGAGTGCCTATCATTTCCCCCCTCCCCTGAGGTGAGGGCCAGCAATATGCAACAGTTCTACCATGTAGCACACTACCCTGATGACTGGGTGCCAGAGATTGCACCCATGTACACATCACAGCTCCACCTGGTGAGCAGGGTAGAATCTATGTTAACCACAAGGGGTACCACTCCATCAACTGCCAAATCATGTGCAATGCCCCGGGGATTATCCTGAATGTGTGTGCCAGCAGACCTGGCAGTTATCATGAGTCCCATATCTGGCACACATCACAGCTGTACCACATGTTTGCTGGGGGGGGCATCCCACATGGCCATTTACTGGGAGATGCTGACTACACCCTGGAACTGTGGATGATAACACCCATCAGAAATGCACACCCACCCACAGATGAACAGCATAATGAGGCACATACACAAACTAGGATCATAGTAGAGCATGTGTTTGGGCTGCTGAAAACATGGTTCCAGTGCCTGGATATATCTAGTGGAGCCCTGCAGTATTTTCCAGCCACATGTCCACATATATTCACAGTATGTGCTATGCTACAAAATATGATCCTGCAGAAACAGATGCAGCAGGATCAGCAAAGGGATAGGAAACACAGGCCCCCACCAGTGCCTAGGTCACCACAGTCACAGGATTCCTCGGAGGAGGAACCCCCTGCTGATGTCCCTGTAGGCAGATGTAGGCATGCTCAGTACAGCCTAGTATTAGCTAAGAGGCAATGCATAGCACATTCACTGACAACCTAGGGAGCTATGGACTGACACCTTACTCCTACTCACATACAGGCATTACAAATGATGGTCAGCAACCCATACATCCTGGACCTACTCATGTACTGGCTGTGTATTGCTTGCATCAGACAGAGTCAGCCCCAAACTACAGTTGCATCAGCTGCTGCATTTGCAAGGTAAGTCCATAACCTTCACAGTACTCAACGATTATTATGATCTGGCATTGTATTCATGGATCTGGTACATCATGCAAGTAAACAAAGTGGGCTAACTTGGACAGAAATTACATCCACATAGGACTACAGATACCTATTCTGCCACCTTGTTTCCATGAGTATTCACTAGGCCTCATGCATGGAATACTCATGCAGTCCTATTGCAACAGATTACTGGTACATCTGTCAAGGGAGATGTTACACAGTGGGGTGACATGACAGACTACTGTGTATCCTAGCAGAACATGTGATGGTATTCCACCACCCCCAACACAGCAGTGTTCCCTTGTAACTGCTTTAGTAGAAACTCATCAATGGTATATCAGCATGTCAGGCAGTCTCAGGACAGTAACATAGAAAGTGATCATACATTCCATACCTTACATAGTGCAGGAATAACAATATAAATATTTATGTAGTTCATTATGTGATGAATGATCCATATCTGTCAAACAGCTTGTGTGGTGGTAATCATGGTTCTACTCTGGACATAACCATTTATTTTGGATGTCAGGCATTATTACTGTTTGTGCTAAAGACTGTCAGCATGTGTGCGGTGTAATATTATTAACCTTTGTGACATATTAAGTACGTCAAACAACTGAAGAAAGTTGTAGGCAAGCTCAGTTATGTGCAGCAGTGCAGAAACAGGGTCAGATGTCATTTTATGTAACACACAAATCCTGGAATGGAATACAGGTAGGCGTGGGCTGGAGTCAGTTTACAACTAGCAAAAGTTGCACTGTGCATGCCCATACACTTAGTTAAGCAGACCTCAATTCTGTTCCTCCTCACTCAAAATGACTTGTCATATATAGATATGTCTACAACTGCATACATATATGTATAAATATCTGTCAGTATCATACTCTCCCTATAGCTCTATATGTATATATAAATCTATATACACATATATATTTATACAGGCATACATCTCTGTTTCTCCCTATACATTTACATAACACATATATATATATATGATATACATACACACACACCCCTTCATGTATATTTATATCCCTGTTATCTACAGATATAGGTTTATATGTCTGTGTATGTCTGTATCATCCTACATACCCTGATACTGGTGACTGAAGCTGTGTTATGACACATGTATAATGTTGCTCAATAGACCAAATGTAAGGGCTCACCAGTAGATAATGTACTGCCCTCCGGCCCCTGTGCCTGCTGGATGTCACAACACATAAACCAACAGGTGAACAGGTGGTGTTATGTAACATGTTGTGTGTGCATGCATTGACAGGGAACATTGTTTTTGCTCACAGGCTTGCCCATCCAAATGCAAACAGCCACATATGGCCAAAATGGCTACTGTAGACAAAGAGCAAGGATAACAAACAGTTTTCTGACTGCAAGGTTACTAGATGCAGAGAAGAGTTGAGAAGCAATGACACTCTGCAGCTCACACACTCTGTTCAACACCTAGTTTATGTACTCCACCCGTATTTCCTGCAGTCACATATAAAACAGATTTAAGGTGTGGTGAATGCTGTAAATACTGTGATCTGTAATGTATAAGACTAGATAGGTAGGGGTTCTAATCTCACTCCAGCCCACTTGGTGTGTGTGTGTGTGTGTGTGTGTGTGTGTGTGTGTGTGTGTGTGTGTGTGTGTGTGTGTGTGTGTGTGTGTATGTGTGTGTGTGTGTGTGTGTGTGTGTGTGTGTGTGTGTGTGTGTGTGTGTGTGTGTGTGTGTGTGTATGTGTGTGTGTGTGTGTGTGTGTGTGTGCGTGTGCATATCCATGCATAACAAATGGGAATCCCACACTGATTTCCAAATGTCAATGGGCCTGCACTTTTTGGTCCTTGCAGGTGCTGCCAGACTCCAAGCTCCTCTCTTCCACAAGGCCTGCCAATGTCATGTACCTTAACAGTACCAACTGCCACTGTAATGTCAAACATATGCTGTTGTGCATGCTGTAAATACTGTGATCTTTAGTGTGTAAGACTAGATAGGTAAGGGTTCTAATCTCACTCTGGCCCACTTGGTGTGTGTGTGTTTGTGTGCACCTCCCTGCAAAATAATTATGAGCAACACACTGACTTAGGAAGATGTGGGATTTTGCAGTATTTTGGCTGCCACAGGTGAAGTGTGCCTCCAAAGTCCTGACCAGAACAAGGCCTGCTGATGTCATCTACCATAACATTATCTAAAGAGATGTTAATAGCACACTTTGGTTTGACATGTGCGTTAAATACTGTGATCTCTAGTGTGTACTATTAGATAGGTAGGGGGTTCTAATCTAATTGCAACCAAATTGCACTGCATATGCTGTGCAGTGCTCTGTACATAAGAATTGATAGTGGTATTATTCTCACTGTAATCAGGTGTGTGTGTGTTTGTGTGGATGTTACAGCATTTTATATCAGAGTATGGGATCAAAGGATCATTGTACATTAGTAGCCTCATGGCCCTAGGTCCCATAAAATCCTAGTCACGTTCTTAAACTTATTTACACAAGCAGCACATATCGCCCCTGTCCACAAAGGACACACAGAGAAGCCCTGTGGTGACATGACAGTCATCCAGTCATAGGGATGGCATCTGAGGATTGCCAGTGAGATGCACTGTTTGCCATTAGGTGAGAGTGTGTTTTAACAGTTTGTGAAAGTGTGGTACACATATGTCCCCCACCAGCATGTATTATTAATGTCACATACCAGGTAATGTCTTTATAGCAGGTAATACGTCTATCATTCCACTTACAAATATGCAGCATTTCCAATAGAGCAGGGTCAGACATTGCCTTGTATGCAAGGCAGAGATCACTTATGAGTTATTGCACATGATCCCCATAGCACAGATACTGGCAATTTGAAGTTCTCATGTGAGGAAACTGTGTTTTGTGCAATTGCCACTGCTGCTTGCAAAGGTACATGACAAAATGGCCACTACCTGAGGGAGGCTGCTGTCTGCTGGGACCGTGTTCCCCACAGGAATGCCCAGGACCACAGGCTCATGGCTTGCCACATCTTGGTGTGGATAGCACACTTACCTCTGGGATGCTGGATGTACTGCCATTACAAGAGCATGATGGAGAGCACCTACCTGGACTCTCAGCAGATGCAACTGCTGACCTATGTCCATGAGTCTGACTCTCAACTCCAACTAGACATTCCATCACAGACAATGACCGTTCGAAGAGAGATATTCTGTGATCTCTCTCAGACCACTGTCTTTCCACTGCGTCAGTCAACCAATCCAGGGTATCATCAATGCAGTAGAGGCAATCATGGGTGTCAGACTGTGCTGCATCCATACCTCCTGAGTATTCATTTGAAGGTCCTTTCAGAACATGCATATGCCTCCACGATGGCCCAAACATATGCCGAGTGACACATGATGAGACACCTCCAACAGGTGGTGGAAGGACAGCAGGCCTCCTATGAGCACCCATATCAATTTGCCTATGTGGAAACTTGCCACCTCTTTAGCTATGACCAGTATCAACACTCACTGCACCCACAGTAGCCACACTTTCCTGTTCAATGTCCCCACCCTCTGACTTCTGACTTGTAGATTTAAACTGGAAAGAACTATGTAGAATTATAACATTATATGCGTATACTAATTGTAAAGAAAGGGAAAGCTTATTTCATCAGATTTTAGACTATGTAGTGATAAATATGAATATTATAATAAAAGGAGACTTCACTTGTGATTTAAGAGACAAGCATAAAAAGAAAGAAAATGATATAAGACAAATGTTAAAAGTTGTAAGATGTGGTAAGTTAAAACTTTGGGACAAAAATTAATAGACTTGCAAAAGGGGTATGTATAGAACTGAAATAAATTATTTCATAGTATCAAACGATTTAGTTATAGGAGAAGGGGAGGTAGTTGAAACAGGATTTTCTGATCATCTTGCAATATGGCTAGAGATACAGGAAAAGAAAGAATATATAAAATAGGCAAAGGAATAAAAAGGCTAAAGAGAGAGCATGAATAAAGAAGGAAAGAGATTAGTAATATGATTATGGAAAGATCATATTATTATGAGAACAGTTTATAAAAACTGGTCTGAATGGGGGTGATGGTTAAAAAATATGTAAAAAAAATTGTTTTTACAGTAGCAATATAATGTGAGAAACGTAGAGAAAGAAAAATATAAAAGAATATATAATGATGCATTGAAAGATTTAGAGCATAATGATAAAATAGTACTTTGGCAAAGAAAAATATATGAAAATAAATCAAGAAAAATACAAGAACTGTTATATAAGCGAACATATTTTTTTACAAGAAAAAAGAGCAGAAGTATCGAGCTACTTAAGTACATTAGTAAAGGAAGATGGTAGTATAATGTGAGAAATAAAAAATGTAAAAGGAGGAATAGAAAGAACTCAGGAAAAGATTATGGATAGTGTAGTACAATATGTACACAAAATATTTAAAGCAAAACGAAGGTAGTGAAAAAACATTGAATGTAAAAAAGTTAACAGAAAAGGAGAATAAAGAGTCATAAAATGAAATTTTTTAAATGAGCCAGAAGTACTAGGACAAATAAATATAGATTCAGCTGCAAGACCAGATGGAATTGGATATTAGATGTATAAAAATTTAAGGAACTGGCAAAAAATAAACATTTTGAATGATTGTTTAAATGAAGGGTTTATGTAGTGGAATACTTAAATTCATATGAAAGAAGGACTCTAGAAGACAAGTAAAAACATGTAGACTGTTAGCATTGATTAATAATGAGTATAAGATCTTTATGAAAATAATACAAAAGAGCTTTGAAACTAAAATGGAAAATATTAAGGGAGATAGTATATATAGTATAAAGGGAAATGGTTGTCCAGAAGTATTAATGCTAGTTAGAGAAATTGTGGATTATATTATAAATAGGAAAGAAGAAGAAGTGAAAATCATGATAGAAGACTTTAACAAGGCAATTCATACAATTAGACCTGAAATATTATGGGTAATAATGAAATAATATAAGTGACAAAGTTAGGAAATTATGACTGTCAGCGTATACTAATAATAAATTAAAATACGTGTAAATGGCTGGTTAAGCCAAGAGGTACATATGAAGAGTGGTGTAAGACAGGGATGTCCAATGAGTTGTATATGAAATACATTACCAAAGGAAAGAGGCTAGGTATATAATACTTGAAGGGTTAAGAATTCCAGTTCTGTTAACATATGCAGATGACATTGTAGTCATTTCAAAAAACAAAATTTGGATAAAAGAAGTAATAATTTCCACAAGTGAATGTCTACAGGTGACATGAAGGGCATTAAATAAAAAATGTAGTATAGTAAATAAAGGATGTAGTAAATATATGGGGTATATATTTTACAATGAATGAAATTTATGTGTTAGGTGTAAAATTTGAGAATAAAGATGTAAGTAGAATTCAGTTGGGGAAAAAACAGTAGAAGAAATAAAACAAACCTGTCTTTTCTGGAGAACATATAAATCATCAGTCAGAATAAAGGCTTATTTGATACATTCAAGACTGATGGGAAAATAGCATATTTAGCAAGTGTGTTTATGCTGCCAACAGTATTTGTAAATGAACTATTGCAGATAATGTTTTCATTTACATGGGGTTCTAGTTTAAACACAGTGAAAACAGGAGTTTTGTGTGTGAATAAACAGGAAGAAGGGTTTATTAATAATACAGTGGTATATGCTGATTCATTAAATGTCTACAAAGTGTTAAAGTGAATAAATAAAAATGATGACAGATTAGTTTTAAAATTGTATAAATGTAAGTATTAATAATGTTGGGTTATGGTAAAAAAGAGTAAAAGAGAAGAAAAGTGTATAAGTGAAGGAATAAAATGTTACCAAGAAAAATATTTTTGTGGAAAATAAAAATTGACAATATAGAAAAAGAAAAGTACGGTATAAGAATAGAATGATAAAGCATTACTATGTAAAACTATTGGAAAATCTAACATAAAAAATTAAGAAGGAATTGGTGTAATCAAAGTAGAATGTCAAGATTTTTTTTGTGGAGACTGGTAATAGATAAATTACCACTAAAAGGAAATCTGCCATACAAAAAGAAAAGTGATAGAATATATTTACATTGTCAAGAAGAAGAAAGTATAGGACATGTGTTTTTGAAATGTAAAAGAGTAAAGTTATGGGGGAAATATGTAAAAAAATGTTTTGAAGATATAAAAGAAGTGGATAAAATAAACATGGATATTATTAAATGTGGATATTATAAGTATAAAAGTAAATAAAAGAATAGATTAAAAGTTATTTTATGCCATGTAGGTTATATGGAATGAAAGAATAAATGAAATTGTTTTTAATGGTAGATGGATTTTAGCAACAATATTAAGTAAAATCAGATGGTGGCTATGGAAAAAAAGGTGAGTGTCTAATACGGATGAAAATTTAGTATGATTGAAAAGGAAATTATGAATATGTATAAACAGATTTGTATATCTATATAGTTGTGCATTTGTAAAAGAAAATGTAAATATGAAAATACATTGTAACTAAATGTTCTTTTGTATGTAAATAAAGGGCCCCTACTCTTTCTGAGCATTGGGTGGCACCAGAGAGTTGTCACTAGCATTTGGAGAATTCTAAGATGGAGGAAGAAAGGAGGAAAGCAGCACAAGGATGAAATATCAGAAAAAGACTCTGTAAAAGAGGAGATTATTGAAATATAGTTGGAAAAAGGAGGTCTGGAAACTCCTATGCTGCTGGAGATGATGGATCAATATGAGCTAAATGCTGATGCTGGAATATTATGATGGATGGTGTTCTGGGAGATATAACAGCAGAGATGCTGCTAGATGCATCAGGAGAGGAAGCTGGATTACCAGAAGGTGCTAACAGAAGTTTAGCAGTATGCCAGGCCAGTGGAATAGCTGGTTTCCAAAGCATGCTCCTACAATGGGTATTGCAGTAAAAAAACAAAAAAACTTTTAGATATTCAGAAATGGTAGGCAAATGAAAGAACATTGCTGAGACTGAAGTTGAAAGAACTCAAGGACTTCTGTAAGGACAATAAAACCAGAAGAGAAGACCAGTAGTAAGAATCAAAACAAAGAACAGTGACATTATTAGCAGGTATGAAGTTATGGACAGTTGTTGTTGTTGTCTTTTGGCTTTTCCCGGTTAGGGATCGCCACAGCAGAACTCCGGTCCGCTAATGATTGGCAGTAGATTTTCAAGAACGCCGAGGTGCCAGCTCGACATTTAACCTTCAACAAAGGCACGCCCATTTATGCATGTCTTTCGAATGCCAACCCAACTGCGGGGAGGACATGCAGACTCCACACAGAAGGCACTCCCTGCACTCCAGCTGAGAATCGAATGGGAGAACCTCTTACTGTGAGGCAACAACGCTACCGCTGCACCACCGCAGAAGTATAGTATTATTTTATATTTGGAGTTTGAAGTACAGGACATAAGAACATTAATACAGATAAGAATAGAAGATTATTGTGTAGTTTCTTTTTGAACATTTACTTGAAAAAATTGTGAATGAAGTAGAGAAGAAAAAGCTCATATGCACCGTGGAATTAATATATTTTTTTCAAAACATGGGACTGCCATTAAAGAAGAAAATAAATGTGCAGTTCAAAACAACTGGCATAGAGTAAATTCAGTTAAAGATTTTTTTCCTGTCTGTAATAGGGTACATGTGATTAAAAAATGCATGTTGAAAGAAATGTTTGGAAGGTATGGGTGACATTGGATGTACATGAGGGAAAAATGCAGCATATTTTAAATGTTATAACTGCAAATGGGCTATGGGCTATGGTGATCAGTGAGGATTTGAGGTCACTCTAAAGTGGAAAAGGGGACATATGACAAAAAAATTGTAGGCCTAAGACTACAATGGGCAAAGAATCTGGACATTTTTGGTTTGACTGTCCTTTACTAGAAAAGGGAAGGTTTGAAGAAGAAGAAGAAGGTAATACTTCAGAAGAAAGACAATCTGCGGATAATATAACTGAAAATATTGGAGGTGAAATGTTATGGGAGAGAAAACTGAATAAGAAAATGTACCTGGTATGGAGAAGGATGATGAGAATGAGATAGTGTTTTACAATCATACCCTGGGATTCAAGTACACCTACGCTGAATATACACTAAGTATAGACTGTTCTGAGTGAACAGACAACACAGACATAACGCATACCTTCTTCATTCTAATTTTAGTTTTCTTACTGATAGTCTTGCAGCTTTAAATATTGACAGGGATTCATAAAGATTACCACAAAGTGTGGACTACATGTACTCTTAGTGTAATCTTTCTGAGTAACTAGAAAGCATAAAAAATGTGATAAGAATTTTATTGAATACGTATCGTGTACACTTAGTATACACGTTATTGAATCTGGTCCATAAAGTATTACTGTGCGAGATAAAAACAAATATGCAGCATTAGAAAGTGAAGAATGGGAAGGTGGCATACCTCTCAACTGTACAGATTTTTGCAGAATGTCCAGATTTTTGCCCCATATTTTCTGATCTATTTTTTATAAAATTGTAGTTTCCGGGCAAATTAGTAGCAAGTCACTAAAGATTGAAGTTTGAAAATAATGACAGGTGTAAAAGGAAAAATATACTTAAAAAATGATCAAAACACGGTAGGTTCAGGTTAAGCACTTTAATCTTGCAGCAAGGAGACAAAAACATGCTAATACAGAGTTTGTCTAACTAGAAACAGGAAATGCTTGCATTTTTATACACTTTCTAATAAGACATTGCCTACCAAGCTGACATAGTGAATCACAAGTTTTGTCATCATCGTTTAGTAATAATTATTTTCACAATATTCTGCTGATTTATCAATTTTTGTGAGAAACTTCCTAAGGAAAACAACATGGCCTTGGCTACCACCGGTTAGATACATGCAATGTTACCATTCAAGGTACTATGGCTAATTCAAGCACAAAGCGGGTAGTTCATTTCTCTAACAATCCTTTGTCTACACTATCTCTAAGCTTCTGCAGCTGCACATGTTCTCATACTTCGAACAGAGCTGATTGTTTAAAATCATTACATTTACAGGATATAGCATTGTTCATTCATTTTCTCCTGACCTAGCAGATAACCACCTGCTTCTCAAGTACATTTCCAAAAGGCATAAACATGAATATTGCTGTGCTAGCAATTACTAGGTCAGAGGGCATCTTGCAAGTTTCAGAAAGCACACTGCAGTTTCAAAAAGCATCTTTTCAGTCTCATGTAAAACTCAACTATATATGATATTTCCCCCCTGTTAATACTTTTTAATTCTATTTTCAAAAGAATAAACAGTTTGCTTCTTTTCCTAACCTCTTCCATTCAGGATTTGCAGTTAAGAAAGTCATTCAGTTTAAACTTATGGAAGTGTTTCACACTCTAACAATTCTTCAAGTTCAGTACTTTGATACATAGTCTCAGAAACTGATATGTCTATAAATTCTTTGATCAACTTTTTCATGCAGGGGATACCACAACAAATACAAGCTCCTATTAGAAGCAATCCCACACAAACGGCAATCAAGATGTTCATTAGGATGGAACCCCACCCCCCCAAACAAATTCTGGAAAAAGTCCATCAGAGGGTTTGGGCCTGGCTCGGTCATGGCCGACACTTGCTGTATTACTTCAAGGTGATCATTTATCTCATGCTGATGATCTGGTGTGTATGCACAGCATTCTTCTTTGATTAAAGCGCACATAATACCCCTTGCCACTAGGGTGAAGTCAAGAGCCATTCGGTTCTGGAGCACTACAGTTCTCATGGCATTCAGTTCATCAGTTATCAGTTCAGGAGCAGAAAAAGTTGCATTACTCATTACTTCGAGAAGTTTGGACAGTTTTCGCAGCTCCCAAATTGATTTCACTGCGCCATATGCAGGTAATATGCCTGCCCACGATATAACAGCATCACTCAAGTCCATGTGCATCAGTTTGGTGCCCACAGTATGATGATCTTTCCAGCCTGCCTCGATCTGTCCCACTGGATTTTCAGGCTTTCTGACAGCTTTCTTGGCCACATCTCGGGTATTTTGAAAATTTCCCTGAGGCAAGACTGCAGTGTGTCGTATGGCCGGGACCAGGTACCCCAAAAAAACAACTGCCGGACCAATTCTCAGGTAACCATTTATATGCTTTTTTACCACACACAAAATAACAATCCTCTACCTTAGTAGTTACTTTGTTACGAAATGACTGCCCTGCATGAAACATTTTCTTATCTATTACAGACAGTTGTTCAAAAAGTACAGGATTACGTTGCACTTGGTCAATAGTCTTATGCATTGACTCAAAAAATGAGTCATAGTTTGAACTACAAGATCCACCCATTTTGTTTGGTTTGGTATAACATTTATAATGTACAGTCACATTACACTTGCTCCAACCCACTTGGATAGTGTCATTCTTATAGAAACATGCAATTCCCTTTTGTGTCACAGGCAAATACAGTGCTACCTTATCATATGCTTTAATAGCTACTGTGTCATGAACCAAATTTTCCCAGGTCTCATTGACCCCTAGGGGGACTGCAGTCATTAATAATCCCCCGTATGCTGTTGGTATGGCTGTGCAAATCCAGCATTTTGAAACATTAAAAGTCTCAGCATACACACGTGTAATTGCCTGATAAGTGTTAAAGTTTGGGTGCCAGTCTATGTTCGGCTCATCACGTTTAATCAGTTTAACTTTTGTGGCAGGAAAAAGGAAAGGCCACAACAAAAAGAACAATGTTATCAGTATAGCTACCAGAATAATCATGCAAGTTTTCTGAGATCATTCAGTGTCTCTATTTGCTCTATACCTGGTAATTTTGTTCTCATTGTATAATAGTAACAAGGTTTTTGTCCAGTTCAAAGTTCTTAACCAGTTTACAGTGTGTCAAATGAATCCAGGACTCTCGCTCCGCGATCTTGACTGCAGTGGGTGTCAACAGTAGTACATGGTACGGTCCTTCTCACTTCGGAGAACTCCAGTTCTTTTTCTTTACGATCTTCACCCAGTCCCAGGTGCCTGGGGCTACTGCTGCTTCCAATGGTTTTGTTTGTTCTTTATCTGAAACAGAGTTTAACTGCAAAAGTTTGTTATTCAAAAATCGCCTCATATACCCTGCAAGTGAACTGTCAGCCTCCTGCTCTGCAGGCATGAGAGGTTTCCATTGAGGTGTATAATATGCCCTCCTAAACAGAACTTCAAAAGGAGTTAACCTTTTTGCATTTGGAACAGTTCTCATGCTCAACAGTGCCAGAGGTAAACAGTGTACCCAGTTCTTTTGTGTCTCACTAATCAATTTTCTAAGTTTATTCTTCAACACCCCATTATGCCTCTCTACTAATCCTGCAGATTGGGGGTGGTATGCACAATGGTTCTTTAGCGATATCCCAAAATAATGACTAAGTTGTTGTATAGTTTGATTACAAAGTGTGTGCCATTGTCACTATAAATCTTTTCCGGTATGCCAAATCTAGGAATAATTTCTTTAACAAGGACTTTTGCAACAGTAGCTGCATCTGGATTTTTAGTTGGAAAAGCTTCCACCCATTTGGAAAACATATCTATAATGACAAGGCAGTACTTCTTATTTTTGCATTTGTTCAGTTCTATAAAATCCATACAAATAGTATGGAATGGATACGGTGGTATAGGGAAACTCCATTGCTTAGGTTTCAATGCCCCTTGTGCATGATGCTTGTTACAAACATGGCATGCTGCACAAAATTTTTTTCTGCAATTTGTAAATCCGTACATTGTAAACACTCGATTCACTAACTGTACCATCCCCCCTGTTGAGACATGGCACTGCCCATGGCTCAAGAAAGCTGCATATCTAAACAAGTTAGATGGTAATATTGGTTTCTTTTCTTTGGAGATGTACAGTCCCTTCTCAAGGATTGCTCCTCATTTTATCCACTTCTGTTTTTCTACATTTGTAGTAAGTGTCTGCATTGTTTTCAACATTTTTAAGTCTAAAATCTCAGATGGTTGTAACTCCTCACTCAAAAGAAAAACCTCTGAAGCTGAAGCTGCTTGTTTTGCAGCTGTATCAGCCCTCGCATTACCTTTTGAAATCCTATCCTGTTGCTTGGTATGAGCTACGCATTTGCAAATAGCTACTTTCTGGGGTAACTGAATAGAGTCCAACCAATCTAGAATAAATTGTGCATGATTAATTGGTTTACCAGTAGATGTTATCATTCCTCTATTTTTCCACTGCTGCACAAAAACATGTACAGTAGAAAAAGCATACTGACTGTCAGTAAAAATGTTTACTTTCTTACCCTTTGCTAAGGTACATGCCCTTGTCAAAGCAATCAATTCTGCTGCTTGTGCAGATAAGTTGTGTGGTAAAGACTTTGCTTCTAAAATCTCGGTATCAGAAACTACTGCATACCCTACTAGATTCTGTCCTGTAGGACCCCTCCTGCACGAGCTGTCCACATAGTATGTCACCTCGGCATCATCCAAGGGAACATCTGTAAGGTCTTTCCTAGGTAGTGTCTTTTGCTCAATCTCCTGCAGACAGCAGTGGGGTTTGCCATCTACAGGGGTCAGGAGCAAGGTTGATGGGTTTAAAGTTGTGCACCGTTCAATTGTCATATGAGGTTGGCTCAACAGTATAGTCATACAGGAAAGATGTCTAGCAGGAGATAGATATGCTACTTTTTCTTGCAGTAAAATAATTGCGACTGCATGAGGCTCTCTCAATGTGAGAGGGTGGAACAATACTACTGAGGCTGAAGCCTGCACTGCCATTGCAGCTGCGACTACTGCTTGTACACAGTGGGGCAAGCATCGCGCCACTGGGTCTAACTGTGATGAATAGTAAGCTATGGGGCGTTGTTTGTCCCCATGTTGTTGTGTTAACACTAATGTCGTATAACCTTGCTTACAATCTACAGTTTGGAAAAATCGCTTATGATAGTTTGGTAATCCTAAAACTAAGGAAGAAGCTATCAGTTGTTTCAGTTTGCAGAAGGCTGATTCTGCTTCTGGTGTCCACTGTAATAAATCCTGTGCTGCCATCGGCTTTTTGAATATCAAGTTTGTCAGCAGAGCTGACTCCAAAGCATAGTTTGGTATCCAGCTCCGATAAAAGTTAGTAGTACCCAGGAAGGACATCATTTCCTTCTTGGTAGTTGGTCTAGGTGCTTGTAATATTGCTGTTTTTCTGTCTTCATCTAATAGTCTGCCTTCTTTGGATATTACATATCCTAGGTATTTAACCTTTTTTTTCCAAAGTTGCAGTTTGTTTTTGTTTACCTTGTGCCCTTGAGTAGCCAAAAATTGTAATAATGCTATGGTATCCTCTCTGTATTCTTGCTGGGTGGGGTTTGCCAGCAGAATGTCATCTACATAAAGTAAAATCTGACTACCTTTCGCTGGGATAAATCCCGCCAGGTTACTTGCCATCTCTTGTGCGAATATTGTTGGACTTTCACAATACCCCTGTGGTAGTCTAGTATATGTATACCGTTTCCCCTGAAATGTAAAAGCAAACCAATATTGGCTGTCTGGGTGCATCGGTATTGAGAAAAATGCGTTACTAATATCTACCACAGAGAAATACTTCTGTTGGGGTTTCAAATCATTCAATAAAGTGTGTGGATCTGGCACCATTGGTGCCCTGGGTATAACTGCGTCATTCACAGCTTGCAAATCTTGGACCATACGCCATTCCCCGTTTGCTTTCCTAACAGGAAATAAGGGTGTATTACATGGTGAATCGGGAGATTCTATTAAGACTCCTTCCTTAAGTAAGGCTGCTATTATAGGTTTGATTCCTATTTCTGCATCCTTCCTTAAGGGATACTGTCTTTTTTGAGGTCTAAATGCTGATTTTGGCATAATAATAACTGGTCTTGCTGTACGAATAAGTCCTACATCTGATTTCCCTGTTGACCAGAGAATCTCTGGTATGTCTCGCAAGGCTTTTTCCTCTTCTTCTAGTAAGAGTGCTACTCAGCTATCCCCACTTGCCTGTGAGTGCACAGCTGGGTGTGTTTGTGTTATCCAATTCAATTTCTGCTTTTGTACTCCTTGTTCTAACTCTGTTTTTCCCACCTTGTGACTTCTTCTCCTAGGTCTGCCCACTTCAAATTTTTATCTTTAGTTAAGCTGACATGTGGTAATCGATTAGATTTGTAAAGCGCTAGGAATTCCTGGGGTAATGAACAGCTTACTACACTGTTTCCTTCTGTGTCCCAGTACAAATTTCATAATACTAACCTATCAGCATGGTTTCTAAACAGTTCTTGCTCATATTCTTTATCAGGTCCTGGTCTGCTACAGTAATATAGAGTGCAATGTAACAAATGCTGTTTATCAGTGTCAAGGGAGGGGGATTTACTTATGGCTACGTTCATCAGTTCTTCGGTTACTGCCCCTGGACCAGTCGTAACTAAGTCCTGGCTGTACCAATAAAATGTTTCACCCTCCGGTCGCACTACAAAGGTATCCATTTGTCACTGTGCTTCCATACCCTGCAGTTGGAACTATGGCTATGCCAAATATCTGCATTAAATCTCCTCCCAAGAGATTCACTGGGCATTTTGCAGAAACAACAATTTTGCTTTTCTGGGTCATCCCTGAAACTGGGTCAGTTATTGCTATGTTATGGGAGAGTGGCTCGCAATACAGCTGTCCATTAGCTGCTTTCACTAATATGTAGTCTAGTGATTCTGAATTTTCTGGTAGTTTGGAAGGATGTATCAGGGTCCGTGAAGCCCCTGAGTCTCACAGAAATTTGACTTCCCTCCCTTCTACCAGAAGTGTAACTTCCGGTTTAGTGTCTGCTAAGTAGAGCTCTAAGCTCAGTAATGCTAAGTCCAAAACTTCATTTTCTTCATTATCTACGAATTCATGTACATCCTCTATGCCTTCTGTCACATCCTCTACTCTTTCTACCACATTTACATTTGTCTTTTCCTGGTCTTTCCTATCCAGTGATTCCTGACTATCATATAGTCATTCCTCACCCTCCTTATCTTCTGTGGTTACCTTCTTATTTAACTTGCAATCCCTTGCCAAATGTCCCTTTTTCCCGCATTTGAAACATTCACCCCTTTTCTTTCCTTCTTCAAAGTCTTCTGATCGTCTATCAGACTGTTTATTTCCCTGGGTATTTTTCTTACCCTTCTTCCCAGCTTGTACTACAAAGACTTCTGATCCATCTTCTACTGCAAATACTTGAGTTTTCTTTTTCTTTTTACTAATAAAATGCCTTTTGGCATGTCTTGCATATTCAAGTAATGACTGTAGTCTACTTGTACAATGATCTACCATGTGCTTTGTAATAAAGCTGCTAATGGGCGCAATACTGCCTTTCAAAAATGCATTCTTCAGCTGTTGTTCATATGGGGAATTATGTGTTTGATCTTCAGGTACCTGCATTCCACAATGGTTGTTAAAACGTTCTAGCAATCTGGCATAATATCTATCAACAGTTTCACCTTCTTGTTGTATGCATTGATTAATGCAAGTCCAATCATCTTTAGGCTTCCATTTCTCAGAGATTCGGTCTGTCAGACCTTTCTCTCTGCTGTCCAGTTCTGCGTTACTATGTGGGAGTGGTCTAAGCTCTGCGTCATGAGGATTCCAGTTGCCACTGATTATGTGCCAATCTGGACCTACGATTTGTCTAACTACTTTCTCTACTTCTTCTCCATTCAAATGGTAACTTAACCTCATGCCCTGTAAGTCTTCTAAGAATTTTCTAAAATTAACTTTTGGATGGGGAATTCCCACTGTGGCTTTCCGGATGTATTCCGGTGTCCACGGTCTATATACTAGAAGAGTCGGATCCTGTCCTGCCTGCCCTGCCTGCGGATTTGGTACTTCTATGAGTGGACATATCTCTTCCTCACTCATAGCTTCTCAATTTCTATTTATTTCACACAGTTCAATATCCTCTCTTAAGTTGCATGCTCGAGACCTGGTCTCAATAGGATCCCTGACAAATGGTTTTGATTTTGCAGGAACAGCTGGGTATAGCGGAGGTGGATCAGCTTGTGCACTCGCTTCATATTCTGGTAAGGGAAGTGGAGGGGGAGGAGGAGGGGCTGTTGCTATTACCAAGTTATTATCTTCTTTATCTAAGAACATTGCTTTTGAATTTTTAATCTTTTGTTCCCTATGGTTTGCTTCCTTAAGACACCTGTGTGCCTGAGGGACTCCTAATTGTCATTGCCTTTTTAGCTGACCTTTCGCGTCTGTTTTAAGTTGTCTAACAAGTTTAATAAGTGAAGATTTATCTAAATTACCGTCAAATTAGTACTTATCAACCCATTTTGTATAATACTTAACATTATCGGCATGCTGTAATTGCATATATTTCTCATCTTCGGTTAGGGGTGGGTCTCGGGAACTTTTCATGCACTGATTTCCCATGTTGCCTTAGCTAAGTTAAAAATTGTTGCGTAACCCTTCTTATCACGTGGTACCATGATTTTACACCTTTTCACAGTTTATCTAGAATAACTGTCTACCTATTCTGTTTCCCTGATCTATGACAAGACAGCAATCTTTTTGTCCCTAATCTGCACATGCAAATTTCCCTGACAAAATAGTATTGTAACAAGTCCCTGATCTAAAACAGAAAAAAGGTAAAATTCCTCCTTACCTGACCGTCCGTGAGTTGATCCACCAATCCTCCAATCCCAGATCAGAAACAGTGGCTGGCCTCTTTCAAACGACAATTTAGTCGGAGGTCTTTCAAGACAGAAGAGCCATTGTGGCCACTTCTCCGTATGGGTACATGCCACCGGGCCCAAGTCTGACCTAGGCCTAGAGTAAGAGGTACTTTCCGGTCTGAAGGACCAAACTGTAAAAGGAAAAATATACTTTAAAAATGATCAAAACACGGTAAGGTTCAGGTTAAGGCACTTCAATCTTGCAGCAAGGAGATAAAAATGTGCTAATACAGAGTTTGTCTAACTAGAAACAGGAAATGCTTGCATTTTTATACACTTTCTAATAAGACATTGCCTACCAAGCTGACGTAGTGAATCACAAGTTTTGTCATCATCGTTTAGTAATAATTATTTTCACAATATTCTGCTGATTTATCAATTTTTGTGAGAAACTTCCTAAGGAAAACAACATGGCCTTGGCTACCACCGGTTAGATACATGCAATGTTACCATTCAAGGTACTATGGCTAATTCAAGCACAAAGCGGGTAGTTCATTTCTCTAACAATCCTTTGTCTACACTATCTCTAAGCTTCTGTAGCTGCACATGTTCTCATACTTCGAACAGAGCTGATTGTTTAAAATCATTACATTTACAGGATATAGCATTGTTCATTCATTTTCTCCTGACCTAGCAGATAACCACCTGCTTCTCAAGTACATTTCCAAAAGGCATAAATATGAATATTGCTGTGCTAGCAATTACTAGGTCAGAGGGCATCTTGCAAGTTTCAGAAAGCACACTACAGTTTCAAAAAGCATCTTTTCAGTCTCATATGAAACTCAACTATATATAAAACAGTGCATATAAAATAGAATGAAAAACGTGTTAACTTATTTAGTTTCTAATTAGCATAAGCATACACACATTAATACATATTTTTCTGACAACAGGCATTTGAGTTTCAGACTTCAATCCCTTCACAAAATCCATGCTAATGCAAAACCTGTTAGTCTACCAACTTTCTAAGTTTGTAAGAGCAATATTTAAAAATTGTCCTATTTTTGGGCCTTTGTCCACTTTTATTTATGGCTTTGTCCAGATTTCTTGCTCTAAGAGGTTGAGAGGTATGGAAGGTGGAAATTCTGATACAGAAGAAGAACAAAAAGAAACTGATGTTATAACAACTGGAACAGAGTGAGGAGAAGGGAAAGAAAAATAAAAAAATTGGAAATAAAGATGCAAACAAAGAAAAGTGATGACCTAGGAACATTGCCACTAAAGGTAAGCAACATTCACTAGGATATTAGAGGTATGGTAATCACTGAATGCTGTAGACAATAATGATTAGATTAGATAAGTACTAGGCTAACTGCTCTATTGGGCCATTTGAAGCCTAGCCAGTTACCCCATGTGAGAATCAAACCCTGCACCTTGTGTCTTTAAGGTAAGCACCTTAACCATTATGTCATCCTCCCAGGTATTATGGATTTTATATGATTGTTAAATATGAAATGTGTGATGGTTAAGGTAGTATAGGACACAAAGATTATATGGTCACTGGGGAGTGATATGTGTTTAGGAACAGGGTTTTTTAGGTGTAGAGATACAAATACTGGATGTGATAGTAGTAGTACCTGGAAGACTAGTAGTATGTGCTATAAAGAAAAGAGAAAGATATGTAAGGATAATTGTAGTTTATGCATGCAACAATATGACAGAGAGGAAAAAACACGTCTGATGTGTAAGAAATGTGCAAGAAATGATATACAGAATGAAAGGAACTTATCCGGCTGCACATCCCATGAATTTTTTATGATTTCATGCTGTTAAAATTATTACAACAAATAAAGTACTGGTAGAAAGAAAATGTGATGATTATTACGAGGAAAAAACAACAAAATATTGTTTTTTAGAATGTAAAAAAATGTAACAATTTTGGAGACATTTTTAAAAGGAATATAAAAGGGAAGGGTTTCAAATATAACAATGGATATGATCTGACATGGAAAATATGAGGAAGGAAAAATGAGAAATTGAAAAATTGGGCAGAATATTATTTGTAGCAATCTGGAGATTATGGAAGAGAAGATGTTATGGATTATTGTACAATAAAATAGAAATAATAAAGATATGTTAGATGAATAAAAAGATGGTTGTGGAAGAAAGGATGAGAATAGATAAAGAATTAAAAAATAGTTGATGTTGGCTTAGAAAAATAATTATTTTGTTTTCTTTTTCTTGAGATGATGAAAATGTAATTAATTGTTTTTTTTGTCTTTGTATATTATACATAAAGGTTTTAAAAATGGAAAGAAATGATATGACATATGCTATGAATGTGAATGCACAAATAATGTAAAGAAGTCTAAATAAAGAAAGATATAAATAAGGCAACTCCTACTGTTTTGATAAGTATCAAAGGATCTTTTGCATCCACCTAAGTTAGCACCAACGCAGACAAATGGGAGCTCAGTTTAGCATCTCATCTGAAGGACAGTACAATCAGGAGTGCAGCCCCCACATTATGCTGCACTGCAGCGGTATTACTAGAAAACTAATCCAACTACTTGGTGTGAGACTAGAACTCAAAGCCTTCAGCACTAAATGCTAGTGTGCCACCTGTATGAAAACATAGGAAATAAAATGCTATTAGGTCAGAGACCATGTGTGCCTTGCCAAAGACCATCCTCAGGCTCTACCTACTTTTTCAGGGAGGGCAAGGCCTATAAGTCCAGGAGTGTAATTTAAGGTACTTATCCAGCCGTCTAAGTTATATCTGAAGGCTAACAGGAAAACACGTGCTTGAGATGCAAGAAGAGTCTATCCAAAGCAAGAGGATGTGCTGAGTGATGAACCTCTTTCTCTATTAGTTTTGTTTTTACTTCCAGATGTAGATTTAGATATCGTGTTCTAGTGTTGGCTGTACTGTATGACACATTGAAGAAAAAAAGGTTTCATATAATGGGATCCCTGAGGGCACAGAAAGCAAGGAACAGGTGTCCCCCCTAAAGTCTATATCATACTGAATACAGGGAGAGTGACTACAGCCTTTCCTGATAGATAAGATTTTTTTGAGACCTGACATTCTTTTTGTTAGAAACTTCTGCAGTTGTTCAAGTTTTTTTATATGTGTAGTGTGATACATGTCAAAGGGTGCCTTATATTCTATAATGGGTCTAACCAGGGCAGAGTACAGGAAACAATAACTTCCTTGATTCTGTATGAGATGCCATAGGTGATTAACTGTGATATATAGAAGGATTTCCTGACCACAGCCACTATTGCCAAATGAATACCATCCAGATATAAAGAGTTCATTGTCCCCTTACATTCAGCATTGTTTAGGCCAATTATTGAATACAGTGCTACCTTTGGGATATACATGACTGGACATATTATACAACTAGAAAGACCCCACGGATTCCTAACTAAGATCACTGGCTTAAAACCCCTAAACTACCATAAAAGACTGGACGATCTGTCTCTTTATTTAGTGTCTTATAAACTTCTAAAGGGTGATCTGTTTCTTGCCTTCTGTGCCATTAGGGACCTAGTGGTTTTAGATGTATTGTGTCTCCACAACACAACTTACCTCACCAATACCAGAAACCGAAATCTAAATTCATCAGCAAAAAAAAAAAAAAAAAAAAAAACATGGTGGCAAGATAGGTTCATTATGCAGCATTTTCTCCACCTCTGGAATAGACTCCCATGGCAAATTAAGCAGTGTAATACATTATCTTCTATCAAATGAGAATTGAATTATTGGAGGTTTATTCACAAATTCCCCCCTTGCTTGTCTGGACTAGCCCTCCTTAAAAAAGGAGGCGGTGGGTATTGGCAAAGCAAAATTGTCAAATTGTCACAAGACTGAGTAACCTTATATTATTTGTAATTCCCATGATTCCTATGATCAAAGGAGAGAGAAAGTACAGTTTTGTACCTACCATAAATGTAGATGTCTGATAGGTATGCATCTGCAGTCATAACATATGGGTTGTCCTGCCTCAGGCAGCCCTTCGGTCGGCCGGATTCCAAAGTCTGGGTCTGGCCTCGGCTGATGTCGCACTTTCCCCGACGTCAGAGCTTCTGGGGTATAAAGGCACCAGCCAACGCCATTTTCCTCAGTGTTTCTTGCCCCAGATGCCAGGTGCCCTCTAGGAAGGCTAAATTTGGATAAAAGTAGAATATTCCAAACAGTAGCAAATAATATATATATATATATATATATATATATATATATATATATATATATATATATATATATGTATATATATATACAAACAAACAAACAAATACACCATAATAGATTCCCCCAGCTAGCTGAAAGAGGGGTAAGCACCCTAGGAATACCACAGAGGGGAAGGAGGGTGGGTAATCCTGACTGCAGATGCATACCTATCGGACATCTACATTTATGGTAGGTACAAAACTGTACTATGTCCTTCAAGGATGCATCTGCAGTCATAACATATGGGTAGAATACCATAGCCAAACTGGGGGAGGAGGTACTAAGATAAGGATGGTGTAGTTAAGATCCCCTGTAAAACTGCAGTTGCAAAGCCTGCTCAGGATCTGGAGTATAAAGGTAGATTATAATGCTTGCCAAATGTATGCACGGAGCTCCAAGTAGCAGCTTCTAAGATGTCCTTGGTAGCCACCCCTCGTAGGAAAGCTGTAGTGGTGGCTGTGGCCCTTGTGGAATGAGGCCTGATATTTTCAGGAGCTGTCTTTCCATGAAAAGAGTAGCAAAAGCGAATGCAATTTCCTATCCATTTTGAAATTGTCTGCTTGGAAATTGCTTTTCCTTGCACCCCAGTTGCATAGGCTACAAAAAGTTGGTCAGCTTTTTCTGCTGGTTTTAGTTCTGTCCAGATAGTAGCGTAGTTGTCTGTGTATATCCAAGGTGTGCAAGAGTTTTTCTCCTTTGTTCTGTGGGTTAGGGAAGAACGTAGGCAAATGAATAGCTTGGTTCAAGGATACCCTGGATACCACCTTTGGCATGAAAGTAGGATTGGTTCTCAGAGACACTCTATCCTGGTGAAAAATAAGGAAAGGCTGCAGTGCCATTAATGCCTGTAACTCGGATACTCTTCTTGCTGAAGTGATTGCCAGAAGGAAAGCAGTTTTCCAAGATAAAAACTGTAAGTCTGCTGATGCTG
Organism: Protopterus annectens; assembly: GCF_019279795.1. Taxonomy (NCBI): domain Eukaryota; kingdom Metazoa; phylum Chordata; order Ceratodontiformes; family Protopteridae; genus Protopterus; species Protopterus annectens. Next base: position 1,474,249,994 of record NC_056739.1, read on the forward strand.
CTGGTTCAAAAGGAGGTAGTGTCAATTTTTCCAGCACAAAATTGAGATCCTATGCAGGTAGAGGGGGTCTCCTTGGAGGTTTAACATTTTTGATCCCTCTCAAAAATTGTCTGAGTAGAGGGTGAGAGAAGATAGGAGGATCCATATTGTATTCTGCTGAAATTGCTGAAGCATGAATCTTAATGGAAGAGTAAGACAGGCCAGTGTGGAACAATTCTGCTAAATATTCTAGGATGTGTGCTAGGTTTGCCACTGTGACATCTGTGCCCTTTGATGTGCTCCAAATGAGGAATCTCTTCCATTTAGCTGAGTATGTCTTCCTTGTGGAGGGTCTGCGAGCCTCCAGGATAATGTCTTTGACCCTCTGAGATAAGACAGTGTGGTTTGGTTTTAAGCAATTTTCCAGGCAGTTAGTTGCAGTGTTTTCAAGTTTGGATGCAGGGTCTTGAAATTGTTCTGCGTTAGAAGAAGAGGCCATAGGGGTAGAGGCCATGAGTTCGCCTGAGTCATGCTTCTCAGTAGCGGATACCAGTGTTGTCTTGACCAGTCCGGAGCTATTAGTATCACCTTTGGCTGTTCCTCCCTGATCTTCAGTAGAACCTTGTACATCAATGAGAGAGGTGGGAATGCATACACTATTAGGACATTCCAGCTGAAAGAGAGAGAGTCCACCCTCCAGGCTTGTGGGTGGTATGTCCTTGAGCAGAATTTCTTCAGTTGGTGGTTGAGAGGGGAGGCGAACAGATCTATCTCTGGCAATCCCCATTTCTTTGTTATGAGTTTGAAGATGTCTGGATGCAGCATCCATTCGTGAGCATCCGTGGTAGTTCTGCTTAAGCTGTCTGCTAGTGAATTCTCTTTTCCTGGTACAAATATGGCCTGCAGCTGGATATTGAGATTCAGGCCTAGGTTCCACAGATCCATTGCCATCTGGCATAGAGGGTAGGAATGCGTGCCTCCCTGTTTGTTTATGTACCACATGACCGTGGTGTTGTCTGCCTTATCAGCAGATGTCCTTGCTGGAGGAATGGTTTGAATGCCCCAATTGCATGCTTCACTGCTAGCATCTCCTTTTGGTTTATGTGCAAGTTTAGCTGTCCTTGAAGCCATCGGCCTTGGATACATTTGTCCTCCATGTGTGCTCCCCATCCTAGGTCTGAGGCATCCGTGGTGATGGTCTGCCTTGGTTTTGGTTTGTTGAAAGGCAACCCTCTGTTGTACTGGCAGGCCTGAGCCCACCACAGGAATTCCTTTTGAAGGCATGGAATGATTGGTATCATGGTTTCTAGACTGTGTCTGTGTTGAGACCATACATTCCTTAGGTACCATTGTAATTTCCTCATATGCAGCCTGGCATGTGGGATCAAGATTATGCAGGATGCCATGAAACCCAGGGCCTGCAGGACTTTCCTTGCAGTAAGCTGAGTTTGTCTTGTCAAAGTCATGAAGTAATCTGGAAGTTGTTTTTGTTTTTCTTCTGTGAGAAAGGCCATCTGAGTGATTGTGTCCAGATCCGCACCCAAAAAAGTTATCCTTTGGGATGGCACTAGTCTTGACTTTTGGATGTTGACTGTGTATCCCAAGGCCTGTAGCAGGTGTATGACATAGGCCAAATCCTTTATCAATTTTGTCTTGTTGTCCGCTTGTATTAGGCAGTCGTCCAGGTATGGGTAGATTTGAATTCCCTGAAGTCTGCAATGTGCAATTACTGATGCCAGGCATTTTGTGAATACTCTGGGTGCAGTAGATAAGCCAAAGGGTAATGCTGAGAATTGATAATGCTCTGATCCTTCAAGAAATCTGAGGTGTCTTCTGCAATCTGGTCAGATAGGGACGTGCAGGTATGCCTCCTTGAGATCTAGAGTCACCAACCAAGACTCCTTGCCCAACATGGGAAGAAGTTGCTGTAGGGTCAGCATTTTGAATTTTGGCACAATGAGATATGTGTTCAGTGCGGACAAGTCGAGAATAGGCCTTCATTGGTTTTCTTTTCTTGGTACAAGGAATAGTCTGGAGTAAAATCCTTGGCCTTGTTCCATAGATGGTACCCTTTCTATTGCTTTCATCTGAAGTAAATTTTTGATTTGTCTTAAAGCCTCTGGCTTCTGGTTTGGTGGTAGGTTTGGCATTCCGCTCCTTTTTGGTAAAGTGTGGAAGTGAAACCTGTATCCTTTGTCTATTGTTTGCAATGTCCATGTGTCCTTTGTAATGCAATGCCAGTTTTTCGAGAATAAAGCCAGCTTTCCGCCCAAGGGAGCTTCCAGTTGTTCCCTGGTAGGCGGAATCAGAGTCAAGTCATTGTGTCTGTCCTGTGGTAGTGGTTGTAGTTGCAGCTGTGGCACTACTCCTCTGGTTGGCAGGCTGCCACTGACGGCCCCTATAGGCACCCTTTGATTGAGCTCTGCCTCGAGGGTGTCTATTCCTGCCCCTCTGTGCTCTGGAGGTGTCTGGAAAGGACCAATTCTTGGAAGGCCAGTTCCTGCTGAACCTCGGAGGTTGGACCTGTAGAAATTCCTTTACTGTTTGCACAGATTTTGTTTTTTCTTCCACTTTCTTTAGAATCTCCTGTGCAGGGGAGCCAAATAAACTTTGTTTCTCCATTGGAGCATCTAGGAGCTTAGCCTTGACATGGTCTGGCAGGGATTGCTCTTTTAGCCAGGCATGCCTACGAATTACTGCCCCAGTCATAGCTGATCTAAATGAAGCCTCCAGTGCATCATAGCCACATTTTAAGAAATGATTACTGACCTGCTGAGAGTTGTGTACCAAATCCTGAAGGGATTTACGGTCTAAAGGTTCTGGAGAAGAAAGCTTCTTATTCAGCTGATCTAGCAAATATTCTTGGTACTGTATCATATGGAATTGACAGTTTAATGCCCTGGCAGAAAGAGTAGCAGATGTATAAACCTTTTTACCCCATCTCTCTAATGCTCTAGACTCTCTTTCAGAGGGTAGGGGATTTTTGGCAGTGGTAGCTGCAACACCTTTTGGGCCCTGTGAAATAGTTTCTGGGTCTGCAGCATGGGCTTTATACAGGTGGAAGTGAGAATCCGGGACCCTGTAATATCTGTCAGGTTTGGCAGGGGCCGGGGGGAAGAGAATCAGGTGCAGAACTAACATCATTATACACATCATCAATTACAGTTAGCACTGGTGGTAAGGCTAAGGGCCTATGCTGGGGCAAATGTAAAAAGGTCCTTAGTCTTTTTCTAGAATCAGAAAAATCCTGACCCTGCCATTGAAAGTGTTCCCTCACAGAGTGCAAGGTCTCCCCAAAGGAAAATTCTTCAGGAGGGGAGGCCGAAGGAATAGAATCTTCAGCATCTGAGTCCTCATAAGGAGAATAGGCCCCTTCCTGATGGTCTGACAATTCAGATCCATCTGTGGAGTAATCAGAGGAGAGAGGTTCAGAGGGTTCAGTCCTAGGCCTTTTGTCTGGTGGAGGTTGGGAGGCCCTGTCTGGGTGAGGTTGGGAACCCCTAATCAAGGAAATAAGGTCCTCAGCAAGACTGAGAATCTGAGAACTTGAGGAAGGCCTCTGAGAAGTAGATTTGGCAGGTAAAGCTTTAGAAAGTTTGGCAGCTTTAGCCCTGGAGAAGGCCTTAATAGACATAGAAGCTGGGGGCCTAGCTGCCCCACGTGCAGGAGTAGAAATGTCCAATGGAATGGTGTCGGACAAATCTTGAGCACTAGCTTCGGTAGGGATTTCTGAAGCTGACTCAGCCGGGGCCTCTCTGGCCTCGGTTGTCGGAGGTATGGTTTCTGTCGTAGTAAGAACCGAGGGCTCGGTTTCAGCCGAAACCGAGACACTCATGGTAGGCCTAGCCGTGGTTTCAGCCGAAACCACGGGCCGCGAGTGTCGGTCCTTTTCCCTGCGTTTTTTGGCCAAATGCGTAGTCGGAGTCTCCGACGGCATTTTATATGCAAAAGCGGATCCGAAAAATTCTTCTGCAAACTCCGACCGACGTTTAAGAGTCCGTCGGTTGAAGGAGGCACAGGCTAAACAAGCTGATACGTCGTGGTCTGGGCCTAAGCAAGGAAGGCAGTAAGAATGGAAATCCTTATGAGGTATTTGTTTCCCACAAGTTAAACAATTATTTACTTTGTCTGACATCGGCTGAGGCAAGAAAGTCGAAGTCTTCGGTAGCTGAAATCTCTGGATCTGACCGATCGGCACTTGCGAACAGCTTCTGCTTCGGGCACCGCGCGGCAAGAAAGACTGAGGAAAATGGCGTCGGCTGATGCCTTTATACCTCAGAAGCTCTGACGTCGGGGAAAGTGCGACATCAGCCAAGGCCAGACCCAGACTTTGGAATCCGGCTGACCGAAGGGCTGCCTGAGGCAGGACAACCCATATGTTATGACTGCAGATGCATCCTTGAAGGACATCCTTCTACTCAGTTGTCCAGGTTTTTGGTGACAGACTCATTGGGAGAATGGGGTGCCACTGATGCAACAGATGATAGCATTTTCCTGTTTACTGCAGGTGATGATACTGCATGTCTCAGCATTTAATTTGGGCCTTATCTTTGTGCTCATTATGCTAATGCATGATGGTTCCACTTGAAGGGGATTTTGTATAATTTGTTCGGTGAACTTAGCCAGCCAGAGACCACTGTTGTCAGTACTGAGATCGCAAAATTATGCTAAAAAAGGAGGGAACCCAATAAATACCCTTGAACGGCAACACTGGTTACCTTTTAATTAACCAATGAGGCATCACTTACACTTACAACTTTCATTCTGTCTTTGTGCCCAATTACAGTCTATCTTCCCACACAGGGATCTATGTTTAAAGCTATTAACTTGTTTATGATCCCATTGTGAGATATGGTATTAAATGCATTTGCTAGATCCAGGTAGGCAATGTGAATGGTGTGACCATTGCCCATAGCCTGCATGACCTATTCAAAGAAGTTCACAAGATTGAGGAGGCATGACCTACCCTTAAGAAATATGAATTGTTGTTGTTTAAAACTGATTAAATTCTTAATGTCCTGGTTTTTAAGGTCAGTGATGATGAGTTTCATGGCATGGCAGACAAGACTTAGGAAGGCTGATGGGTCTGTACTCACTTATGTAAGTGATTGGGCCACCCTTAGTAAGTGTCATCACCACCATGGTGGTTTAGGCTGAACAACGTATGGAGGGTACTCTTTAAAGGCCTGCTTGACCCTATATATAACACAGCCTAGAATGTTGTCAGGACCTATTGAAGATGCATATTTGGTTCTGGAGAGCACTTTAAGGATATGGTCCTTGGAAAGGGGTGAGAGTGACTCTGGTATGCTTGGTGTGGGGATGATAGTCTCAGGGGAGAAATTTGCAGCATACTTGTTAGCCAATATGCTGACAATGTTGTTAGGATTTGTACAGGAAGTGGCCATTATAGATAAGTTCTGAGCAATGATGTGAATTATCCCTTAGTTATCTAACCTAGCTGAAGAAGGACTTATAAGTATCCTTAACTCAAGAAGCAAGCTTATGTTCATGGGAGGTTTTATTGGTCTTAACATGTACCTTCAGTTTCTTATTGAAGAGTTATATATTCTCATTGTGATAATAGGTTCTGTCCTTATAAGATAATCTAAGCATTTTTCCTTCTCTTGTAAAGCTTATTTATATCTACTGACCACCGGGAGGTTGCTATTGAATTCACTGCTGTATTTGGTCTTGTGGGGACAGCCTTATCAATGCATTTACCTAAATGATCATAAAGATCTTTGGCACAGGTGGCTGTATATCCTGGTTCCATTTTGAGGTTAGCATGGGATAATTTTGTGATTTTTGTCATGTAATTGTGAAAGGTTAACTTTTTTGAAGTCACTTTAAAGGCTGGGATTGGTAACTATGGGAGAAAATTTCCTTAGGGTCTTCTTCTTCTTCTTTCACCTGCTCCCGTCAGGGGTCACCACAGCAGATCAACTGTTTCCATTTCTTCCTGTCCTCTGCATCTTGCTCTGTCATACCAACCACCTGCATGTCCTCTCTCACCACATCCATAAACCTTATCTTAGGCCTTCCTCTTTTCCTGTTACCTGGCAGCTTCATCCTTAGCATCTTTTTCCCAATATACTCTGCATCCCTCCTCAGCACATGTCCAAACCAATGTAATCTTGCCTCTCTGGCTGTGTCTCCAAACCTTCCAACCTGGGCTGACCCTCTAATATACTTATTCCTAATCCTGTCCATCCTCGTCACACCCAGTGCAAATCTTAACATCTTCAACTCTGCCACGTCAAGCTCTGACTCCTGCCTTATTTTCAATGCCACTGTCTCCAACCCATATGACATAGCTTGTCTCACTACCCTCTTGTAGACCTTCCCTTTCACTCTTACTGATACTCGTCTGTCACAAATCACTCCTGACACTCTTCTCCACCCACTCCATCCTGCCTGTACTCTCTTCTTCACCTCTCTTCCACACTCACCATTACTCTGAACTCTTGATCCCAAGTATTTAAACTCATCCACCTTCACCACCTCTACTCCCTGCATCCTCACCATTCCTCTATCCTCCCTCTCATTCACACACATATATTCTGTCTTAGTCCTGCTGACCTTCATTCCTCTTCTCTCTAGAGCATATCTCCACCTCTCCAGGGTCTCCTCCACCTGTTCCCTACTCTCACTACAGATCACAGTGTCATCAGCAAACATCATAGTCCACGGGGACTCCTGTCTGGTCTCGTCTGTCAATCTGTCCATCACCATTACAAATAAGAAAGGGCTCAGAGCTGATCCTTGATGTAATCCCACCTCCACCTTAAATGCATCTGTCACTCCTACCGCAGACCTCACCGCTGTCACACTACCCTTGTACATATCCTGTGCTATTCTTACATACTTCTCTGACACACCCGACTTCCTCATACAATACCACAACTCCTCTATAGGCACCCTGTCATATGTTTTCTCTAAATCCACAAAGACACAATACACCTCCTTCTGACCTTCTCTGTACTTCTCCATCAACACTCTCAAAGCAAACATTGCATCTGTAGTGCTCTTTCCTGGCATGAAACCATACTGCTGATCAATAATCATCACCTCCCTTCTTAACCTAGCTTCCACTACTCTTTCCCATAACTTCAGGCTGGTAAGTAAGATTAGACTTAACAACTCTGGGACCAACTATAGGTAGAGAGCAGGCCAGAGCTGAGTTTGTGAAAAATGGGTCCCAAATTTGTCTGCCCCTGGTGGTGTTATGAACAGTTTGATCTATGGAATTCTCATTCAGCCAACCTAAGAAATATTGTACATTCCCAGTATTAGAAGTATAAGTACTACAGTCTATGGAGGGGTAGTTGAGGTCACTGAGGATTAGATATTTACTAGGGATATTTTCTAGGAATTCTATGAACTTATCATGGTAACGTGATGCCATTGGAGTTCACTTCTAACAAGCTGTAAGTTGAAGTTCCAACTTACCTTGTTTAAGTCGGAGTTCAATGAGCTCACCTGGAGGGTCACTGGGTACGAGCCTTGGTAGGGATGAAATTCCTGATGAAAACTGAGACACTTTCACCATTTACAGTGGGATTTGAAAGCATGACAGGTACAGAGGGGGGAGTCTCATTGTAGTTGAACCATGTCTCAATCACTCAGAAGCATAGGAAGGTGGGGTTAATAGGTATGTCACCCCAGCTGCCAGCCTGTAAGGGGAGGGGGATACATACATTGGAAAGCTCTAAAATGAATAGGTTCACTTTTCTTTTGTAATAAAAATAAAAAGTCAACTGTAAAACCCTGAAAAACCTTTTCAATTTGAATCATTAATCCTATCTACTCCCTGCCCCTTTCAGCTCAGTATATATGAGTGTACATTAATCCTTATGTTTTACATAAGGTGTGAGCCATAGGCACTACTCTGAAGCACTGGGCAGCCTTATAAGTAGGTCATGGGGTTCTACAGGTGGGGTAGTGTTAGCTGGTGGTGTAATGTTACCTTTGGCTCTATTACAGTGCTAGAATTTAAAATGCTACCTACAGGAGAGGATTGTAGATTGTTTGTGATAGATGAGTGACTGAATTTTTTAATTTTTTATTTTTCTTTCAGTGGGAGCCTGGGACCAGGTAGAGAAAATAAAGAAACAGAGAAGACTGGAGGATTCTGCCTAGGAAAGTTCTTTCGACAAGTAAGGCAACACAGCAGTAAGAACTAAAGCAGGTATTCTGAGTTGATTCCGTGCGACAAAATGTCCCTGATTTTCCACTCCAACATTTGTATTTAAGTTTCAGAACAAAGGTTACAAGAGTAACAAGTTTTGCATTAGCCTTCTAACTGAATCAAAAGGCTAATGCAAAACTTGTTCTAACAACTTTTGTTAACAGGACACATATATCTCAACTCTCCCTGATTTTGTGTCATATTTTTGCCATGTCCCTCACAACATTTTTGATTTTCTGGTAAAATCACTGAGGATTATAATCCATCAATAATGATAGCACCCAGATATTAGAGTTTCATATTTATTGTTCTGAATAATGTGTGTTGATACAAAACGTTATTGTATTGACTTTGGAAGTGAATTACAGTAATATTTATGTTCCCTATTAATTTTGGCTAGAATGGCTTTGTCCAGAATTTTTGACCAAAAAAAGTTGAGAAGATTGATGTTTCAAATCTGTCTTTGTCCTTTTCTCTTTTTTTAGTCTTCAACTTGGTGGTGGGGGGCATCAAATGAGGGCCTTTCTCTGGGTGCCAAATGGCTTAGATATACCTCTGCAGTCACTAGACAGACATGGATTTGTTCCAGATGATTGTACAGATTGAGCAATTTGTTATTTGGACTCCTGGCAAAGTTATTTAATTTATAGTTTGATATGTTGGTTAGGTTCAAATGTTCATTAGAACTCTGCCTAAATAAGGCACAATAGAGTTAGCAAAGGCTTTGGCCATTATGTGGAAATCCTTGAATGAGATGTGTAGCCCTTCCTCAGCAAAGCAAGTAGGATTTTCAGTCAGCTTGTCTCAAGTAAACACATACTGGACCACCCTGGAATGACACAAGCTATATTTTAGTAGTGTTGAGAGGAAGACGAAGTGCTATTGTTCCAACTTGTGTTGAGTCATTCCTGGCACACCCCCCCCCAACACTCCTAATTTAGCCCCTTTTAGCAAAAGTATTCCACAGCAACATATTGATGTGAGTGCTCATTTTGTGGCTCCCCAAAGCCTTCTGCTCATTATTCAGTCACTGTTATGACCCTTTTATTCAAAAGGAAAGCTACAAACTAACAAGTTTCATAATTTCTTCTTTTACCAGATATGCATTGGTAGAACAAACAAATAAATTTAAGACATGAAAGTTAGCAAATGCCCTTTGAAACAATTAAATAAGGGACTTTAACTTGAATTTAATAATAGTCATAATCATATTCTGTCTCTGAATTAATTTGAACCCTTAGCACTAAATACACTGGAAACAGAGTTAATTTCTAGCCATTGAACTAAACCTGACTAGAACCTCTACACACAGATTGGTTCTGGAGATTGTGAGTGCAAGAAGGTTTCTGCCCTGTGTCACATGACCTAGGCACCCCCCACCCTATAATTCATGAATGCAAGCCTGTCTAATCCACAGGCACCATATATTTTTTCAGTTCCCCTTTAAAGAACAGCTTAGATAGAGCCTTTCCAGCTGTTGATCTCCAAACCCTAAGGTAATTTCTTTTTGTTCCATAATGCTCATAAGTTAATGAAATGGTGATATGATACAAGTTTAAAAATGGTACACTTAAAAATGTAAAGGTTTAAAACAGTTTACGCATTTAGTGCAATATGCAAGTATACTGTTGTAATTGCAAGATGATTGAGAATCTAGTCAGGAGTGTATCTCATAAACTTTACAGCATTAGTATCCAGGCAATGTTTTCAGCCATAGTGTTAGTTTATATACTTTTCACAAATTTTTAGATAATCCTGTTGATACATGTGGCAGTTGTTTTGAAAAGTTGATCTAAAGGCATGTTATAGCAGAGAAACAGTAAAAATTTCTAAAACATTTTATTCTCAAAAGTTGATGTAAGGCAGGGTGGTCCATTTTCTTGCATATTGTTGATATACATACATTTTTACTGATATATTCATTGTTAAATGTTTTCCCTAGACTTTTAAAATGCCTTACTAATATGGACGGTTATTGTAACAAGGTGATATTAGTCATATTATAGTAGTAAAACAGCAGTTTTCTTCTATTTTGTTGGCTTAAATGTCTTTCACAACATACTGACTATTCTGTAGAAGCAAATGGTGGTTATTTTATTAAGCTAAGCGAGAAGCATGACATTGTAGAGAAACAACAAAGCTTACTGATAGTTTATTGGTTTATTTTCAGAACAATATTAACTGCTCTGTTTTAAAAAGTCAAATTAAAGGCACGGTATAGTATAACAAACAGAACTGAAGTAGCAATATAAGTACTGAATATCTTACAGTCTCTCGTGTAAGCCATTTGCATCATTTGAAAAACTAATGCTGTTTTGTGTCAAAGGCCTATGTCTGGTGTAATTTTAAAACTGACAACTCACTTTGGGCTACTAAGAGCACTTCCAACTACCTGATAATGCCACTGATTAACAACAGCTAAATATTAGTCTAAGTTAATATAGTAATAATCAGAACTGATCATCTGCCACTGCTGGAAGAAAAATAATTGTGATTTAATGCTGTGTTACACAACTACACAAATGTGATATACGTGTATGTTCTGTAAATGCTGCACTATTTATCTGCATACAGTTGAAATATCTGTATCTTGTGCTCTGTGGCTCTATAGCCTATACACTTTACAAGTCCCACTGGTTGTATCCTTGTGGCATATAGCTGAAATGCATGATGCTACACTAGTGAGACGTAGAGAAGGTCACAGTGAGTGCAGAAATCTGTGCTATTTAAAATATCTAGCTTCCTTATCACTCACAAATATTCTCTTTTCTTCTCTCCCTTCCAGTTAGGCAAATTCTGTATTGCAGTGCTTGAGATACCATCTTCAAGAGCCCCAAAACAAAGGACTGACAGAAAACAAAATCTTGAGGATACAACTTATTTTCACAATTTCCTGGTAAGAAATACGCAGCCAGAAACATGGGATCAATATGTATGTCTCCCATACATATATATGGTTCTGTTGTGTATGATCAAACTGATTTAATGTTGAACTGAAAACAGCAACAAAAAAAAATACATACACAATACCGAAAACGAAAAATATCTAATGAAATAATATCGAGAAAGGAAAATGATTTCCTCTCCTAATATTAACACTAAACCCCCCCCTATCACTGGCCTCAAATTTATCTGAATAGCGTCACTGTTACAGGAAGGTTGGGTTGAGGGAAAGAGGAGCATTAGGGTTAGTACCCATCACTAAAGAGGGTAGGGTGAGCTCCGCCTCTGTGTACCACCTTAGTAATGGGTGCAATCCCTAATGCTGCCCCTTCCCTCAACCCTAACCCTTCATAAAAACCTTCCAGTAACAATGGCACTACACAAGACCCACTCAAACAGACAAACATTCACAAACACACACAAACAACACTATATCTATCCCCTAATCTAACTCTGACTCTAACCCTAAAATACACAAACTTGCATACAGATATACAACACCTATCCTTCATTTATCCCTGACCCTAACTGACATACACATGAACAAACACTCTCACCCCTCCAATCCCACTTACAAGACTTGACATTTCCACTGCTTGGCTATACACACTGTTGACATTAAACTACATCCCCTTTGTTTGTCAAAAAAATGGCATTCATGAAAATGCAGGGGAATTACACACACACACACACACATATATATATATATATATATATATATATATATATATATATATATATTTATAGACACACACATATGTATATGCTTGTGTGTATATGCATTTGTGTGTGTGTGTGTGTGTGTGTGTATACATATATATATATATATATATATATATATATATATATATATATGGGTCCCCTTCACATGGTCGACATTTTATAAAGTCAAAGACCATATGGTCAAGACCATATGATCGACTTTTGAAATGTCGACCATACTGAACGTGCATTGCCGTACAGTGTAAAATGGAAAGATGTAGTGCAATCTTGGACTTGGTATATTTAATTTCCAGGGGGTGGGGGCGGGGGCATAAGTGATTGTTTTTTTTTTTTTATTTACATGACCGACATTTATGAAATGTCGACCATGTAAAGTAGACCTATATATATATATATATATATATATATATATATATATATATATATACACACACACATACACACATACACATTATATATGTATATAGATAGATAGATAGATATATTATCTTCATCCAGCCATCCATCCAGAAACCCTTTTTCCCATTTTTGCACATGGGGTCTGTGACAATCATCTACACCCAAAGTTTATATATCTATGTATGGATGTATATACATATATGGGTCTACTTCATTTGACTGAAAATACATTTACACTGATAATTACAAGTGCAATGAATAACTGTTTCCAGAAGAGGATATATAACCAACATATGTGGGGGGCTTCACCCCTCACATCCCCCTTTAATATATATTAACTCCAGGATCGCACTACAGTGGGGAAAAGGCCATATATAACTTTCAACAAAATGAGGTCCAGTCAAATGAGTTTTCAGTGAAGTGGTCCTAGTAATTTCATTTTCAGCGAAGTGTATTTTCAGCCAAATAAAGTAAACCCATATATATATATATATATATATATATATATATATATATATATATATATATATATATGTGTGTGTGTGTGTGTGTGTGTGTTTGTATGTATATGTGTATATACATATATCATCATCATCATTCTTTCGGCTTTTCCCGTTAGGGGTCGCCACAGTGGATCATCTCTTTCCATTTCTTCCTATCCTCTGCATCTTGCTCTGTCACACCAACCGCCTGCATGTCCTCTCTCACCACGTCCATAAACCTTATCTTAGGCCTTCCTCTATTCCTCTTACCTGGCAGCTCCATCCTTAGCATCTTTTTCCCAATATACCCATCATCCCTCCTCAGCACATGTCCCAACCAACGCAATCTCGTCTCTCTTGCTTTGTCTCCAAACTGTCCAACATGAGCTGACCCTCTAATATACTGATTCCTAATCCTATCCATCCTAGTCACACCGATTGCAAATCTTAACATCTTTAACTCTGCCACATCCAGCTCTGACTCCTGCCTTTTTGTCAATGCCACTGTCTCCAACCCATATAATATAGCTGGTCTCACTACCCTCTTGTAGACCTTCCCTTTCACTCTTACTGGTACCCGTCTGTCACAAATCACTCCTGACACTCTTCTCCATCCATTCCACCCTGCCTATACTCTCTTCTTCACCTCTCTTCCACATTCACCATTACTCTGAACTGTTGATCCCAAGTACTTAAACTCGTCCACCTTTACCAACTCTACTGCCTGCATCCTCACCATTCCTCTACCCTCCCTCTCATTTACACACATATATTCTGTCTTAGCCTTGCTGACCTTCATTCCTCTGCTCTCTAGAGCATATCTCCACCTCTCCAGAGTCTCCTCAACCTGATATGTGTGTGTGTGTGTGTGTGTGTGTGTGTGTTTGTATGTATATGTGTATATACACACACATGTATACATATATATATATATATATATATATATATATATATATATATATATATATATATACATTATCTATAACTATATTTATATATGTATGTATATGGTGTGTGTGTGTCTATATATATATATATATATATATATATATATATATATATATATATATATATATATATATATATATATATATATATATATATATATATAGACACACACACACGCGCGCGCGTGCGCGTGTGTATGTGTGTGTTTCTACGGGCAATTACAGTAATATTTTAATCTTGCAGAGAGCAGAATTTGTTCCAACCTCTGTTGAGTCATGGCTGGAGGTGCCACCTCCCCCAATCCTAATTTATCCCCTTTTAGAAAAAGTATTCCACAGCACCATATTCCTTTAGTGTTCACCTTGTGGCTCCCAAAGCCTACTACTAGTTGTTCAGTAACTCCTATGACCCTTTTATTAAAAAGTAAGGCTGCAAATTAACTATTTCCTCACTCCCATTTTCCCAGACCTGCAATGGTAGAACAGCAAAGAAAAACAAATGTAAAACTTAAAACTTAGCTGTTTGAAATGATTAATGAAAGGAAGGCAGGAAAGTTGTTCTGAATTCAGGCTGCAGTAGTCTTTGTGTATGCCAGAAAAGATACCATACTAAGTGAAGCATAACAGAAACAGCAGTCAGACAAAGGAAAACAAAAAATAAAGAGAATGCTGTTCTTACCCTACAAAAATGACTGCTTTTTTTAAAGAACCTGTTTGCTTCTAGCTCTTCTATTTGGTGGTCAGCCCTGCTTCTCCACCCTACCCTCAAATCCCCCTAGTGCACTTATATTTAGCCCCAGACTCTACTAGACATAGTACACAAGGAGGTACCCATTAGTATCTGACCACATATCACACCACCCTCTCCCCACCATACAAAGAAAAATGAATGCCACTCCCTTTTAATTACATAATTACATACTTCTGCTTCTTCTTCTTTTTCTTTCAGAGGTGCCAGCCTGACACCCAACCTTCAATGAAGGCACACCCATTCACACATGTCTTTCGAATGCCACTCAACTGCAGGGAGGACATGCAGACTCCACACAGAAGGAGCTCCAGCCGAGAATCGAATGGGAGAACCTCTTGCTGTGAGGCGACAATGCTACCGCTGCACCACCACGGCTTCTAATTACATAATTATATGCAACCAACAGAAATGATCCTACTAATACTAATCCCTCCTCCAAACTCTCCTCCCATCAGCACTTAGGCAAGCACTGGCAACTGTGGCTGAAATGCACCTAAGAACTACTACCCCCACCCTGGTAACCATAATCCTCCTAACATACTATTAATTACTATGTGTTATGAAACAACTTATTACATATATTTAGACCCCAGATGATCTCACAACGCAAACTATCATAACACTAAAAGCCACATATCCACAGACTCCATAATCCAAAAAAAATCATTAATCTTGTGACACCAATCTATTATACGTATTCAAATATTTCAAGTGCTCCACAAAAACTCCCCCTTTCATTATAACCCAGATCTCCAAACTCACCCTTACATCAAGGAAACTATTAAACTTATCATTATTTAAACTGCTACTTAGTGGAGACACCATCAATTACTCCTACTCTCTCCCCCGACATACTATCAGTACATCTAAAAATCCAGCATACCATACCACCCCCAACAATCTCATAAAATTGCATTCACTAAAACCTATTAACCTGAAAATTCAACACATCTGTAATAAAATAACTGAATTTCAAGCTTGAATTGCTACTAGCAACCCTGACAATATAGCATTAATGGAAAACTTGGCTGAAACCACATGTTGCTAAGGAAACAATACTCTCCCAGGGATATAACGTCCTAAGGTTAGACCACAAAAAAAAAAAAAAAAACACAAGAAGAGACCTGGTTGTGAGGATATTAGATATTGTTATCTGTGTTAGCATGACTGGTTGAAGTTTTGTAAATAATTGTAAATAATTGCAAATTACCCTGTGTTACATATGACAACATGACTAGCTATAATTTTGTATATAAGTTTATCTCTTTTGATTATCACTCTGATTTATGCAAGATGTTTGAATGTCAAACAGTGTTCTTCTGGCTGACCAAATGTACATGTTCTTTGTACGGAGAATTCTGAATGCATTTTATGCCAGAGTCAGCTGACCTAGATGTAATATAATTGTGTGCTAAGGGTGGGAGAAAAAAATCTTCACTGCAGCTGTTTGTTTACCTTTCAAAGTCTGATATGAGAGTAGAATTCTCATGGCAGCTTCCTGTTACTTTTGAAGAAGATCTGCTATAAAAAGCAGGTTCTAGGTCAGTTTTTTAGTTATCATTCAGTTGTTTTTCAGAGCTGTTCAGCAGTAGTATTCCAGTTGTTTCCAGAGTAGTTGTTCCAGTTGCTGAGGTCAGACAACAGCCTGGAGTGTGGACATGATTCCTCATTTTGCCTTGCAGAAGTAAGAAGATAATCTTGCCTTGCTGAGTTATTTAGATTAGGTAGGGACAGTCAATCTTCAGATAGTCGGGGAACTATAGCTAGTTAGTTAGGATTTTTCTAAAATCAATGTGACATATATCCTACAGTATTATTTTTATATTTCCTGCGTGTGAAACTCTGATGTTTATTGGAATCAGTTATTCAATATTTAAATGTTTTAAATCATTTTATTCATTATTAAATGTTTTACTACCTCTCATTGTGGCTGGTTATTTAGTTAATATTTTTAATAACTTGAGAGTGTTTATGTTCATTGTGATAACACCAGGGCCACTTTGAAAATTGTTACTGCTTGGGATACATGCTACCATTTCTTTCAATATCTATTTTAGCCAATAGAATTGAACACTCCTTTTGAGGGGTATTGTGGTATGAGACTGATGGCAGCCATTACCTTGTAATTTGGGCAAAGGAACACAGCAGGTAAATCATGTGTAAGTCTTTCCCAAGAGTGTCTGTATGTATGAATATCAGACATTTAAGAGTGAGTTTGTCAGATATCTAGAACTGAGACCTAGTGCTCTCCAGCGGTTTGTGTGAAGGCTCATTTGGGGACCTGCGTGAAGCATATAGTCCAGTCCCAGGTTTGGAACTTGTTTCCAGTATACTCTTAGGGGAAATTGTGTATTTCTATCCCTGCTTTTAGTGACATTCTCTTACTGAAACAGTGGTGAGGACTGAGGCTTCTTAGTTGCTGTCCCAGGGTAAAAAGGGCTCATCACATATTGGTACCAGTGGTGCGGGATTTTAAGTGAGCTTTAGTAGCCTGTGCATAGTTGAGCACTCTCGTCAACCACAAAATAAACATACAGAGTTTCATTATCACAATAGTTTTATTCATTTTTTTAGACAATTTAGTCAGGGACAGCAGGCAAAGATGGCAGCAGAGGATTATAGCAAGCTGACAATGGACCAGTTGGCCAAGGTGTGTGAAACCAAAGGACTGGTGCATGCTAACCTGACTGAGGAAGCAATGATCTCAGCTTTAGTTGCAGCCACAGACAACTAGCTCAAAGGATATGTGGTTTGGCATAGGGGATAAGCAGCCTTTTGAGACAATGAGAGTGTTCCTTTCCTAGAGGACTTAAAAATCCATCTGAAGTTAAAAAGACTCAAACTGGAGACTGAAGAGAAGCAGCATCAGTATAAACTGCAATGTTTGGAGGCTGAGGAGAGGGAGAAGCATCGTCACTATGAACTGCAATGTTGGGAGACTAAAGAGAAACTGCAGCATTTGGAGATGGAAGCTGAAGAAAATGAGAAGGAGAGACAGCATGAAAATGAGCTTCTAAACCTTTAACAGGGTTATGGAGGTACCAGGAGGGAGATGACTTTGATAGTTTTATTTATATATTTGAGAGGGTATGTAAACAGTATAAAGTTGACCAAGGGCTCTGGGTATGGTTACTGACACCCTTACTCCACAGTAGAGCTGCTAATGCAATTTCTAAACTATCTGATATTGATTGTTTGAATTACGATAGTGTACAACAATGTTTACTTAATTGTTTTAAATTTACCCCTGAAATGTATAGAAAAGAAATTCCTGAACATAGACACAAGGCAGATGAAAGTGTATGTGATTACATTGCTGATCTAAGTACTTACTTTCACAGGTGGGTGAGTGGGTGTCAGGTCACCACTTTTGAAGGAATGGCAGACCTTTTGGTGAGGGAACAAGATCTCAGCACTTTGCCTGAGGGCATAAGAATCTGGTTGGCAAACCGAGAGTGTAGCTCTGCAAATGAGTTGGGGAGAAAATGAGATCTCTACTTGCTAAGCAGGGCACCACTGCATAAGAAAGGGATACCCAGTGCTGCACATGGACATAAGGGAACCCATGGGGGGCAGCCTAAACCACTCTAGAAGAGTTCACCAGTAAGAGGGGAAGCCAGTAGTTCAGGCACATGGACAGGATCAGGGATTAGATGTTTCAAATGCAGTCAGAGGGGCCGTGTAGCATACAAATGTCCATAGAAGCAAATTTAGAAATAAAAGTTGAGGGAGCCAGCAAGTGGGAATGACATAATTCCAGTGGTAATTTGTCTGGAAACAACAGAGGCACAAACTATCACCACAATTTCTAACCTATCTTAGTGGATGGAAGACAGGCTACTGCTAAGAGAGACACAGCTTCTGATATAACCATTGTGAGGCCTGCAGTGGTTAAGGAGGAGCAGTACTTGCTTGGGCAGTTCAAACCAGTCAGACCTTTGGGTGGGACCTCATTCCAAATACTTTTGGCCAGGGTTCAT
This sequence comes from Protopterus annectens, assembly GCF_019279795.1. Taxonomy (NCBI): domain Eukaryota; kingdom Metazoa; phylum Chordata; order Ceratodontiformes; family Protopteridae; genus Protopterus; species Protopterus annectens. Next base: position 1,474,268,389 of record NC_056739.1, read on the forward strand.
CTTGACTGGGAGGGTAGAAAAGGGAACATGCAGGTAGGTGTGTTTCATTTTTTTAAGCCCTAACTCTGAGAGAGTTTCTGTCTATACACACTGAGCAGAGTGGATGAGAGGTGTTGACTTCAACTCTTAGCTGAGATATATAAGTATCCTGTTTTTTTCAATTATTTATACAGTTTATTGTTTCTAGCAATTTATATATAGCACTTTTATTGTAATCTGCACGGGTAACTGATTTGTTTGCAGTTAAAAGCATTCTGTATCTTTACAAATCTTTATCTGTTTAAAAACTTTCATTTTGTGGCTTTCTCTAGTGCTTTGTAGGCTAATAGCTTTAGTATTTGTCCTAGTTCAGAACTGTTGGCTCTGGACTTGTATGTTTATACAGGGATTGTTCAAAGCACATGAACAGGCCATCTTGAATTAGCTGAAGCCTTTCTTTACCTTGGCTGGATTGTATTAATTGGCTGCAGGCTAGTGGGGGCTGGTTCTTTTGTGTTTTTGTAAAAAAAAAAAAAAAAAAAAGTTGTTCTTCTGGTATTTAAACCCTAACTTTGAGAGAGTTTCTGTCTATAAACACTGAGCAGAGTGGATGAGAGGTGTTGACTCCAACTCTTAGCTGAGATATATAAGTAGCCTGTTTTTTTTCGATTATTTATACAGTTTATTGTTTCTAGCAATTTATATATAGCACTTTTTTGTAATCTGCACGGGTAACTGATTTGTTTGCAGTTAAAAGCATTCTGTATCTTTACAAATCTTTATCTGTTTAAAAACTTTAATTTTGTGGCTTTTTCTAGTGCTTTGTAGGCTAATAGCTTTAGTGTCCCCACCCACCTTCCCTGTTGGTATCTTGTGTTATACTTGGTGGCTTTGCAGTTGCCCGCCCCTACTGTAAATCTGATCTGGGGCACTCCTCCCAGTCTAGTGTCATTAGCTCATTATACCTAATACAGAGAGAACATTGGATAAGGCCTTCTGTTTTTCCATTTTCCCTTTCAAAAAAAAAAAAAATGTTTTTGCCTGAATTTCCTTATGTTCTGACTCTACTTCTCAAACATTTTGGAAATATAGAGTATATTTTAGAGCATTTATTATAACTGTAATTGCCTTAATATTGCTACATCTCAAGTGCTCTAGGTTGCACTGCATCTGAAGTGTTTGTGTGTTTTAGCTGCTTTTCTGTATATATAGACTTCTCTGTATATGTAGACTAGCTACTTATTCTGCTGTATTACTGCCACTTAAATCGTTTTTCAGTTGTGCACTTGCCTTGCTTCATTTAAAAAGTTTTAAATTGCTAATTTTGTAGAGTTTAATTGCATTTACTGTTTAGGACTACACACTCAGGTGTGTTAGTGTTAGCCTTTTCTGTGTTTATTTACTGTATTATTGCATTTTTTAGCCTGTTTCAACAAAAAAATATATACTATCTTGTTTGCTCGTCTCCCACCTTTCCTAGCCAGTCCATATCCCAGGCTTTGCTTGTCTCAGGACTTTATTTTCTGTGTTCAGAGCTATCCAGACTTTGCTGTGGCAGAGAGGAGTCCTACTGCCTACCAGTGGGACTGATGAGTATTGTACTGCCTATCTAACATTAGAGGAGTGGTTTCCAGCTCCGAAATTGTAATTTTATTAGGCTTTTTGGGCTGATTTCTATCCCTTTCAGCTTTCTGGCTTAAAAACGTGTGTGTGTTTGCACATTTTTCACATCATGCGGCACTACAAGGCTACAGTTAAAGTATTCCAGGTGCCAGAAAGTCTGCTCTTCAAATTTTCCCTTAAAACTAGGTTGTTTCTTAGTAGTAGCACTAAAATCTGAACCCCTGTGACTAGCACTTGCTCTAGAATCTGCTGGAAAGCACTAGGAAGCCTGAAACTGATACAAGCACTCTGATCTCCTTGTCAATAAGGAGAAATTAATCATAGGCACTAAACAGCCTACAACTGCAAAGTACCTTGCAAAGGTAAGGGAAAACAGCTCTTAAACCTTACAAAAAAGCACCTGAACAGGCATGTCCAAGGGTCAGCTAACGGTGATTTCTCCTGTCCACCTGGTGAATCTGGGCATACTGGGGCAATGTGGCAACTGCCTCATGTACACAGGCAATCCTCTTCTCCTACCACCCAACACTACAACCTGCGAGAGATGCACTTACATAGCCAAACTGGATGCAAAGCTCTCACCGGTCAAGACTGTGCTAGACAGTTAAGAGGAGAAGGCTAACGCCTGCATTACACCTCTAGCAACTCATAGCTCTTCAAAACCCACACCATCAACTCCCACACATAGCAACACTAAACCCACATATGCGGAGGCCCTTAACATTAACCTGCCCAAGCAACAAGGACCTCTGAAGCCGAAACGCAAACAAACACCAGTCACAATCAAAGTGACACATAGCTCACAACACCAGTGTGCCACCCAATGACAGCCCCTAAGGCAAGACAGTGTACCCAACACTTTGGTCACAGGTGACTCTATAGTCAGGCACACTGATGTCCCACTCACCAGGCTGAACAAGGAGAAAATTACAGTCAGCTGCATGTCGGGTGCCAGGATCCGCCACATAATGCATGCACTCAAGTCACTCCACAACAAGTACAAATACAAGTCGGTCATTGTCCATGCTGGAGTAAATGACTTGAGACGTACCTCCCTGGACTGCATGAAAAGAGACATGGAAGAGCTCTTGGATCATGTGACCCAGGCAGGTATGACCCTAGCCCTGAGTAGCATCCTGACATCGCCCAGAATGATACCACAGTATAAGGACAAAATGATTGACTTTAACAATTGGCTAATCTTCTGGTGTCATTCAAAGCGGATCCAGTATTTGTTTGCCTGGGAAGACATGATCGACAGACCACGATGCTTTGCCAGAGATGGTCTGCACCTGTCACCCCTGGGATTTAGGTTACTGGCTAAAGCTCTTGCCACCCCTATAGTGCCTTTTTTAGGCAAGGTTCAAAGGAAAAAAACACCACCGTAACAGATACAAGCATGCAAAATCTGAAGGTAATGCTACTCAATGCTAGAAGCCTAAACCTCAAAATGCACTCTCTCGAGGCACTCCTAAAAATGGAGAACATTGATATCTGTACAGTGACTGAGACCTGGTTCAAGGCTCCAGAGAGCACCCCTGCAATACCAGGCTACAATTCTTACCACACTTTTCAGCCACAAAACCAAGACCGAAACACTAAAGGTGGAGGAGTGTCCATATTCACCAAGGATATTCACACCTCCAGGCTAGTTGCCCAACACAATGCATCTGAAATTCTCCAGGTGCAACTAACACTAGGTAAGACTGCAATCCAAACTGTAGCTTGCTACAGATCCCCCACCATACTCCAAGATTCTCACTACACCTTCCTAAACATACTGGAAAATATTAAGATACAACCAAACACCCTAATACTGGGTGATTTCAACTACCCTGCCATTAATTGGGAAAACTACTCGGGTACAAACTCCTTTTCCCAACGGTTCTTGGAATTCATAAATTCCAACGCCCTGGATCAACTAATCCATTGTCCCACCAGGGACTCCAATATCCTAGACCTGGTCATTACCAACATGGGAGATAGATGCTCCACACCAGTGGTCACCCCCTCAGTGGTCAGGTCTGACCATAAGCAAATCACCCTTGACATCCACATCCCACCCCCACCCCTCAATAAGGAAACCTCCTTAAAAAACTTCTCCAAAGCCAACTTCATGCTACTGAAGTCATAAGTGACAAACTTCATAACACCCATGCAGACGGGATTTGGAAGTTCGACTGCAGAATCCTGTACTAAGGCACTGTACGAGCACATCCACTCATGTATGAATCGTGCCATCCTAAATAGAACCAAGATGCTCTTCTCCAAAAAAAGGAAGCCAATCTGGTGGTCCCCTGTTATAAACAAACTATACAACAGAAGGAAGAAACTGTTGCAGAAAAGAGGAAAATCCCGAGATGCAAAAAACTCCCTCACCAGCCTCAGTAAGAAGCTGAGATTCCTCATAAAATCCTCAAAAGCTAGTTATGAAAATAAAATTGCCAAAGATTCCAAAGACAACCACAAGGCATTCTATAGTTATGTCAAGAATCTAAATGGCAATGCTTAGATCTGCTCTGAGCTACAACAGAATGGCATTAAATATACTGATCCCAAGGATATTGCCAATATCCTAGCAGACTGATTTATTGCCAACTTCACTCCCCTCTCACCCCCTAAAGGGCCCATCTCAATACCAAAAGATTGCCAAATTCCAATAATCACAGCCACACAGGTAGAAACAGCACTCTCCAAAGGTAAGACTACAGCATCCATGGGACCAGATGACATCCCAGGCTGTGTACTACATGAACTACAAAATGAACTGACACCCCACCTAAGTGTCATGTTTAATCATAGCCTCACCCCAGGCTTCATGCCCACTGAGTGGCGCACAGCTACAGTTATCCCGCTCCACAAGGGAGGAGCCACCTTGGATCCCGGGAACTACCATCCCATCAGTCTGACAAGCCTGATCTGCAAGGGCATGGAAAGCATTATCATGGAACTTATAAACAAAGACATTGGCAGCCTTCAGACACTGGACCCCACCCAGTTTGTGTTTGTGAAGGGCCGATCTTGTCTCCTGAATCTGATTGACTTCTTTGAATCGGTCTCCAGAGCTGTGGATGAGGGTAAGGCAGTCCACACAGCCAATCTGGACCTTGCCAAGGCCTTCGACACCATCCCCCACTCTGGAATCATAGATAAACTTACTAAGCTGGGCATAAATCCCTACGTCACTCGATGGGTTGCCAACTGGCTTACTGACAGAACCCAGACTGTAAAAGTAGCAAATCCAGCTCCAGACAAATGACAAGTGGATTACCTCAGGGTTCAGTCCTGGGACCACTCTTGTTTGGCATCTACTTCTCTGAAGTACAGGCCAACACTAAGGGACTCTAGCTAACAAAGTTTGCAGATGACTGCAAACTGGGAGCCATTACTGAATCCCCAAATGATGTGGGTATTCTACAAAAAGGCCTTACAGAAATAGATGCCTGGTGCCAGAGCCATGGGCTCAAGCTTAATGCCAAGAAATGTATAGTTATCCTCTTTGGAAAAAAACATGTACCCATGAACTACCATATAGGTGGCAGGACACTAAACATCGAAAGGGTGATGAGAGACTTAGGGACACAAGTGGACAGTGGTCTCACTTTCGATAACCACATCACCACAACAGTCAGGAAATCCTTCTACATGGCACACCTCATCACTAAGGGCTTTTCATCCAGAAAAAAGGAGGTCAATGTCCCACTGTACTCATTCCTCATTAGACCCATTATAGAGTATAATGCCCCATTTGGTATGTACCTCACAAGACATCTGCAACAGCTGGAAAGGCCACAGAAATACCTCACTAAAAGAATCACAGGCCTAAAGCAGATGCCATATGCTGATCGTCTAAAAAAACTCTAGCTATACTTTGTGGCATATCGTCTACTCAGAGGCAATCTCTGCCTAACATACAAGGCCATGTCAAACCCTGAGCTGTTGGACATGCTCCACTTAAAGAAATCCCAATCCCTCAGAGCCACACACTCCAGGGATCTAAACCTTATCATCACAATGAACAAAACATGCTGGAGGGATAGGTTCCTGACCCAGAGACCCCCCATACTCTGGAATAGACTGCCCATACATGTCAAGCAGAGCACCTCGTTGGCCCTCTTCAAAAGGAACCTTGATGATTGGATGGGAGATAGGAAATTCACCCTGGGGATCATGTCAGTCACCCTGCTAGACAGGGGCCCAGAGAAGTAAATATTGTGGGAAAAAATTTCCAGGGAATTGTTATGGCTAGGCTTGCATAGGGCTTAGGGCCGATAGCCTAGTACCAACCTATGAACCTATGAACATATGATATCCCTGCAGATGTCTTAATAGGGAATGATTTTGATAATGTAGTATCTTGTGTGCATGCAGTTAAATGCAGTCAAGCTTGGAGACAGGCATGAAGGTCCAGTAGTCTGGGGGAGACCCAGACAGATCCTATCCCTGAAGTTGGGGCTGGTGAAGTGGTTACTTCAGGGAGGGAGCTATCTTGTAGCAGTGAGCCTGAAGGTGAATCACAGCTGCTGGTAGTTACTGGTGTTCCTGTGGACATGGTGACTGCAAGGACAGAGGTAAGTGGTAGTACCCAGGCTGACAGTGAGGCACTGCTGTCAGAAGGTACTTGGCTTTCTGTGGAAGGGAAGCTGGGAGATGTTACAAAGATAGAGCTGAGGCAGGCTCAGCTTTTGAATCCTACTTTATGAGGCTTGAAAGAGGTAGCTAAGGAGGCAACTGATGCTCAAGGAAAGAAAGAGTCTGTATACTGGAACAAAGGGTTACTGTACAGAGAGTGGACCCCTGAGGGAGGGCTAGAGGGTGAGGTAATATGACAGCTGGTAGAGCCCAGATCCTACCATCTGGCACATATAGCCACAGCCCATAACATTCCTCTTGCAGATAAAGGATTACTGTGTAGAGAGTGGACCCCTGAGGCAGGGCTAGAGGGTGAGGTAGTACGGCATTTGGTAGACCCCAGAGCCTACCATATGGCATCTCTAGCCATAGCCAGTGATATTCCTTTTGCAGGTAACAAAGGGTTACTGTATACAGAGTGGGCTTCTGAAAGAGTGTTAGAGGGTGAAGTAATACTGGTAGAGCCCAGAGCCTACCGTCCAGCATCTCTGGCCATAGCTCATGACATTTCATTTGCATATAATAAAGGGTTACTGTATAGAGAGTGGACTCCTGAGGGAGGGCTAGAAGTTGAGGTAATATGGCAGTTGGTAGTGCCTAGAGCCTACCATCTAGCACCTCTAGCCATAGCCCATCACATTTCTTTTGCAGGTCATATGGGTATAAAGTGTACTAAGAATTGTATTATGCAAACCTTTTAATGGCCTGGGATTGTGAAGGATGTAACAGGGTACTACAGGACCTGTGAGCAGTGCCAGAAAGCTAGACAAAGCAGGGGATAAGGTCAAAGCTCCTTGGATGCCTTTGCCTATGACTGAGAAACCATTTTAGAGGGTAGCTATGGGTCTTGTGGAGAGGTTAAATTCTACATTAAAGACTATGCTATGGGCATTTGCAGAGCATTTTAAGAGGGAGTGGGACAAATATTTGCCTCATTTGCTATTTGCTAGACAGAGGTCAGCTTTTGTAACACCTCCTGGATTATATGAGTTTACAAAGATGCCCTTTGATATGACGAATGCCCCAGCAACCTTCCAGAGGTTGGATCTTATCTTAGTAGGAGCAAGAGACTGTGCCCTCACTTACTTGGATGATATTGCCATTTATAGTCATTCCTGACAAGAGCACCTTCAACATGTAGTTGAGTTGGGTAGATTAAAATTGGCAGGGCTAGCCAATAAGCCTAGTAAGTGTCAGGTGGGTATGGCAGAGGTCACCTACCAAGGACATAGAGTAGGGAGTGGTAAGATTAGGCCAGAATCTGTTAAGCTTGAGGTTACTCAGGCATGGCCTGTCCCTGTTACCAAAAAGCAGGTGAAAGCATTCTTAGGGGTAGCAGGGTACTACAGAAAATTTGTGCCCAACTATAGTACAATAGCTGCACCCCCTTACTGACTTAACAAGGAAAAACAAACCAGATGAGGCAGTGTGGACCCCAGACTGTGAGCAGGTACTCCAAAAGCTTGGGGAAGCTTTGGGAGGACCCCCTGTGTTGGCCAGTTGGGATTGTAGTAATGCCAATGCAGATGGATTCTCAAGACAGGGTGTAGGTTGATGTGTTCTTAGGCAGCCCCATTTTTTTCTCAAGCGATGATTTTCCAAGGTCACTTGAAAAAAATAACTTGAGTCTTCAAAGTGGGGAGAAATGTGAGGATATTAGATATTGTTATCTGTGCTAGCATGACTGGTTGAATTGTTGCAAATAATTGTAAATTCCCCTGTGTTACATATGCCAGCATGAATAGTTATAATTTTGTAAATAAGTTTATGTCTTTTGATTATCCCTCTGATTTATGCAAGATATTTGAATGTCAAGCAGTGTTTTTCTGGCTGACCAAATGAGCATGTTCTTTGTGGGGAGAATTCTGAATGAATGTTATGCCAGAGTCAGCTGACCTAGATGAGATGTAATTGTGTGTCAGGGTTGGGAGAATAAAATCTTCACTGCAGCTGTTTGTTTACTTTTCAAAGTCTGATATGAGACTAGAATTCTCATGGCAGCTTCTTGTTACTTTTGAAGAAGATCTGTTATAAAAAGCAGGTTCTGAGTCCGTTTTTTAGTTATCATTCAGTTGTTTTCCAGAGCTGTTCAGCAGTAGTAGTCCAGTTGTTTCCAGAGTAGTTGTTCCAGACGCTGAAGACAGACAACAGCCTGGAGTGTGGACATAATTCCTCATTTTGCCTTGCAGAAGTAAGAATATAATCTTGCCTTTCTGAGTTATTTAGATTAGGTAGGGACAGTTAATCTTCAGATAGTCAAGGAACTACAGCTAAATAGGGGGTTTTCTAAAATCAGTGTGACATCTATCCTACACTATGATTTTTCATATTTCCTGTGTGTGAAACTCTGATCTTTATTGGACTCAGTTATTCAGTAGTTACATGTTTTAAATCATTTTATTTATTATTAAATGTTTTACTACCTCTCGTTGTGGCTGGTTATTTTGTTAATATTTTTAATAACTTGAGAGTGTTTATGCTTACTGTGATAACACCGGGGCCACTCAGAAAAGCCTTGGCATACATGCTACCATTTCTTTCAATATCTATTTTACTCAATATAATTGAACACCTCTTTTGAAGGGTATTGTGATATTTGACTACTGGCAGCCATTACCGTGTAATTTGGGCAAAGAAACACAGCAGGTAAATCTGTGTCAGTCTTTCCCAAGAGTGTGTGTATGTGTGACTATCAAACATTTAAGAGTGAGTGTGTCAGATACCTGGAACTGGGACACAGTGCTCTGCAGTGGTAAGTTTGTAGACTCATTTGGGGACCTGGAGTGATAGTACCAGGTCTGGAACCTGTTCTTGGTGTACTCTTAGGGGAATTGTGTCTTTATATCCCTGCTTTTAGGGACATTCTCTTCGTGAGGACTGAGGCTCCTTAGTTGCTGCCCCGGGATAAAGGGGGCTCATCACACCAGTCATAGTATATAAAGTAACTTTCAAATATGACCCTACTCTCAAGACATATCCCATTTAACAAAGCTGATATTCCTACCTCATTTCTTCAACTTAATCCACATAAATCTATATGCAAAAAAGACCTATATATATATATATATATATATATATATATATATATATATATATATATATCACCATATAATTACCCAGACTGTAATCATTCTCTACTTCAAGACATATTACAATTGGGTATCCCTAAAGATTCAACATGAAACAGTCAAACAATAAGATATTAATATTGGGTCTATATTGAATTAGCGAATGCTTAGAAAAGCGAATGCTAATTCATCTACCATTATTAAGCAAAAGCTTAAAATCTCGAACACCCAGAACAGCGATTTTTTTTCCCCCAGGGGAAAAAAATCGCTGGTCCACAAAAAAAAAAAACTTAAAACATTATATAATGTGGGGGGTTTTGCCCCCCACACACCCCTACTTAAATATACCAACTCCGAGATCGCACCACAGTGGAGGAAATGGCAAACTCCTGAAACAGGCCCAATGATTTTTTTGCCCTGTGAAAAGAAATTGCTGTTCCGAGTGTTCGGGATTGTAAGCTTTCGCTTAAAAGGGGTCGATGAATTGGCGTTCGCTTTTCTAAGCGTTCGCTAATTCAGTATAGACCCATTAATATTTACTGGGAAAACTATACTGACAATCCAAAAAAATTTAGTGTGAAGCTATACACCTTTACACAGTTTATAGCATACCCTAACAGAATCTATAAATCAACTAATAAAGCCACTATCCTAGACTGGCTATTGACTATTAATCCAGAAAATATACAAAAATCTGATATACTACTAGACTTACTCTAGTATGTCCTACCTTCATAATGAGATACCACATAAGCTTACAACCAAGTTTAATCCAGATGAATTCAAACCTACTTTGAAACAATGTAACTGGCAAATCCTCAAAAATCTTCCACTAGACAATGCAACTACCACTTTCAATAATATACTACTAAAGATACTAAACAAGCAGGCCCCCCCATAAAAAAATTGTAAAGACTACTTTGACTGAATTTCTCTAAAAAGAAACTTAAAAAAGAGAGAAAATATGGCAACTATGGCAGAAGAATATATATCACAATTTACCTAGCAACAGTACAGATCACTTAGAAACAAAGCAAAAAAAACAAACATAAGGACCAAATGAATACTATCAAAAACAGCAAAACAATTTTAGACTATTTAAGGCCACTATCAACAAACTTCTCATACCTGGGAAAATCTCTCAGCTAAACCAGAAAATGAACTGAGGCAGCTGTCAGCTTATACTTCATTATTGCAGCCACTGCATTACCAAGTACCCCTCTGTTTTCAGCCCAGTCCTTCTCACCTCACTCTAACAATAATCAGGAAGCTTTTCAGTTTCATGTTGCACCTACAACCATGATAAAACTCATGCTAAAGTTTAAAGCTACAGCACCACCTGCAGATGACCTCCCAGATGCATATGTAAAAATAGGAGCTGATTCTCCCACTCATCCAGTCTGCATACTAATCAGTAGTTTTAACAATGCATTCCATGTCCCCATAGCCGGCCTTAGGCATAGACCAACTAGGCGGCCTCCTAGGGCGCTGCTCTAGCAGGGGCGCTTTTCCAATATTTATTTGGTGTAGGTAGACCAGGATAGGGGCACCAAGTGGTGTGGTGGGGGGCGCCACGGAGCCCTTTTGCCTAGGGCACCAGTTAACCTAAGGCCACTCCTCTTGAACAGTGCTATATTATCCCATTGTACAAGGGTGGGTCATCAGTAGAACTGAACAGCTATAGACCAATAACTATTCTACCTCTCTGTCTAAAAATCTTAGAAAAATGTGCACATAAACAAGTTCTAAAATATCTTCTAGATAAACTCCTGGCCATCATCACCCATCATGGATTTCACCCGGAGCAGAGTACAAATACAGCCCTCATTTCCTTCCTAAATGCTATTGATATTCATCAGAACAATAATCAGCTATTCTTTTAAACCTTCCCTGATCTATAAAAAGTCTTTGACACTATCTCCCACCTTAAATTACTACACACCTTAGAGGACCTGAATGTATCCCACCAAACTCTCCCTATGGTTCCAAATTTACATGAAGTAATAGAACACAGGTGACCAAATAGAAATGCACCCACTCAGCATTTCTCCCTGTAGGAGTAGGACAATGCTAGGACCACTTCTCTTCTATCTCTCTCTCTCTATATATATATATATATATATATATATATATATATATATATATATTATTATTATTATTATTTTTTAACAAGCTCCACAGAGCCACAGATCCATATAGAATAATTCAATATGCTAACAAAGACTTCCGTGTATGCATAGCCCCCTTCATACATGAGCTGCAAAATCTTATGCAACACGAATACAATTCAGTTGAAATTTGTCTCCAAATCCACAATCTAATACTGAACACCCCCCCCCCAAAAAAACTAAAATTATGGTCTACCATTCTAAGAGCATAACTGCTACTATACTCAATATAAATTTCATCCCAAAATATAAAAATAGATACCACCCCACATACAAAACTGCCAAGGATCACAACTGACATACATCCCACATGCGAAACTGCTGAGGATCACAACTGACAATCAAGCTATAAAGCCACTGCTGCTGCTTATTTCCTGCTCACTCTAACATATGCCTCCCCCATATTTACTAATCTCCAAACACTTCAACGAAACAATTCCACCCAATGTTATAACAAAATAGTCAGATTTGCCACTGCTCTACCCTCAAGAACCCACCACTGTGCAGGCTTATACAAGCTACAGTTGTTAGAGCTTCCCAGTCTCATCAGTTACTCACAATTATAAGTGGCTCACTCCTTACTGTACCAGTGCAATAAACATCCATCCATAGCTACCTTAATGCAACCATAGAAATCCCACAGACACTTATAATCACAAGAAAAAAGCTCTAGTGTTTGTTGTTAAAACACAAAACTCTCTTGGCAAGTTGTTTTAACCACAAGCAGTATCAATGCTATGCAGAGCTTACCTGTAAAAGTCAGATTAACTGAATCCAAACCAAACTTCCTCAAAACCCTTACCTATCACACTACCTCCGTGACACACTAGGTATGAGTGCCCCCCACCACCTGAGTGAAAGAAATGACCTCAGCATTCTTACAGCTCTCACCTTTCCAGGTCACCTCTTGCACTCTGCCATATGGCTTCCATTTTGTGAATTTGTACATACTCATGCAAATTTCCCCTCGATTGTTCCACAGTATGTTTGTTAAAACTGAAGATGCAAAACTGGCATCTGTATATTTCCAATGTATGTTTATGAAAATTGTATCTGCATATCTCATAATATATGACATCTTGCATTCCCCTGTAAATAGTAACAGTGTATATAATAATGTTACCTATATCTGTTTGTTAATATTAAGATGCTGATTTACAAAGCTACTAATCTTAAGAAAGAAAGAAAGAAAGAAAAAAAGAAAAAAAAGAAAAAAAGATGTTTGCATTCTTACAAACCTGTGCTTTTCTCCCTGGGCATCTGCTGAAAAGGTGTCTTGTAAAGCCCAGTCAAAACAGAGCAGTCAAGAAATGCAAATAAAAAAAAATAATACTTGACCAATTGTTGAAATCAGTTATCTTTTCTATGAATCTTGACACCTTTTTGGTGAGGGGAGGTATGTAGTATTACTATTTACTTTTATTTTTGCATTAAAATTAAAGTGCATAACCTTGTGTATCCGTGTATATATACTATGCAGTGTCATTAGGCAGCTCTGCATTGTTTGCATATCTGAGGCCACACTAGTACATTCTCAAGGAAGCCCCCTATCCACAACACAGTGCTGATTGAAGATGTAGCTGCCATGACAACGTTATTATCAAATCTCCAAATACCAGCATACCTTTACTCTTCATTTGGGGAAAAAGCTGCTGGAAATGTTTCTTTGGTCTTGCTGGGAGACGTCTCAAGTACTTTTGAGCCTATAAATGAAAGGAAAGAAGAGTGAATGCTGTGCATAGTTATCCTTTTGTGTGCTAACAGGCCACTGTAAAAATGCTGCATTGAAATTTATTTCCTGAAAAAAAAAACGTTTGGAGAAATCCACAACTGAAAAGAAGATGCTACTCAACAGCTTTGTGTCGCCCTAATGCTCATGAAGTCCACAGCGACTGCTGTTCAATTATTTTTTTGTGACACTGTGTTTCATTATCCTGCCGTGTACTTTATGCTTCACGCTTTTATGTCCTCCATGGAGACTCTTTTGGATTCATGTACCATTCACTGAAGACTGAATATCAAAGCACCATAAGAAATGGATCCAAATGGCTTCCCACTGCCTATGGGGCAGAGATGTAGCCAGAAACCTTTTTCTGTACTAATACATTATACTGTTGTTCCCACCCACTTAACATATTAAAAGGTATATATAAATCCAGATGTTGCTCATATGCATTTAAGAAATGCATATATTGAAAACTCACTCACAGTAACTGCCTAAGCAGCAGCAGCAGCAAAGACTGCTTCTAATTTCAAATAATTCCCTCCCAAAATAAATAAATAACTACGTAAAAATGTAAGCATTCTTCATCTAAAAAAGAAAATATAGCAAAACATTTTCTAATAGCTTTGTATAATCTACATTGACTGAAAAAATTAAACAAGTGAGAGAGTAATTGTGACTTCTTTCACAGTCTAACTAGGCAAAATAAATGGTGCATGTGGGAAAATGTCTTGCTAGTATATATTTTTTTAAAAAGACATCCAACAAATGACATGACTACTAAATTTTAAAACAACATTGAAAGTATGCATACTATTTATGTTTCTTAATGTGAAATGTAGTCTCTCAGAGCCTAGAAAATTTTATGTAATCAAAAAGTCTAAAAATCCAAAGGCATGGAGAAATTGTATATGCTATGGAGAAATCTTGTATGATTTCTTAAAGTCAGCCTTGCTACCCCAGACTTTAAAATGCTGGAAGAACTTACACATGCTACTGAGATAGCACACTGACCATTTGTTCCAACACTTATGCAATCTCCACAACTCCTGGGATTTATTTCATAGTTAGGCAAAGAGCTCAAATACTCACTCACAAAAATATGGATATACTGAAGTTAATCAATGTTAAAAATATTGACAGAAACACTGTAAAAAAAAAAAAAAAACACCGTCACCACACTAAATATGTTCTGAAAAATAACCCTGAATTATGCAAATAGAAAACAATATTTTTTTCATGGTAGCAATTCCCTCATACCCCATGCTAATTAAATACACCAACTCAAAGACAGAGATTGCACAATACAAGGGAAAAAGCATATTCTCAACCCCAATTTTACAGAGACCTAGCATAAAAAGTTGAAAGCTTTCCTGTCGACCAGATTAAGTAAGCAGGAAAGGTATTAAACTGACCAACAGTCGGCCAGTGTCACTGTTCATATGTGTGTATCTGTATTTGTATGTGTGTATGTATTGCCAATTACCCATGGAAAAAATAAAATAAGACGGTGCAATGATTAATTTAAAGCTCAGATGGTATACCCAGCTAGACTTGGAATGCATTTACTTACAAGTACAGAACATTTTATTTATTTATTTATATGCATTTGTTTACCAGGTGGTCCAGCTGGGCCAGAACTGCCCATTTTCAGTGAAGACCCAGGGAGAAAAGCTCCACATGTAAAGACATTTCACATACAATACAGAATTTATATTAATAAAGACATTTAGCACATATTGGCAGCTTATACAATTGGCGAAAAAAAACAGGACATAAGTAGCTCACTAGTGGAAGCAATTACTTGTTTGGAATGAATTTACTGTCAAAACATAGAAACTGGACTAGGATTTTAATGCTCTAAAAATTCTTTAAGAAGATATTTCTAGAAAAACATTAACAAAATCCATAAAAAAATGAAATCAAGTCAAATATCACCAACAAAGAAACATATCCAAGTATAAGCAAGAACATAAAGCCTTTCAACTACATGAAAGCCTAAGTAAAAAATGATTTACACTTGCATGGAAGACCATAACTAACTCCTTAAAAATGACAGCTGTTATACAATTAACATCAATTAAAAGTTATGGAGCAGCACTCCATTATGAGACACACAGGTGTTTTCCTCACCAGGCTGGATAAGGAGCAGGTTACAGTTAGCTGCCTGTCAGATGCCAGGATCCGTCAAGTCACTCAAGCACTCAGGTCACTCAACCACAAGTACTGGTACGACTTTGTCATAGTCCATGTGGGGGTGAATGACTTGAGATGTACCTTGCTGGGCTACATGAAGAGAGAAATGACTGAGCTCTCAGATTATGTGTCACAGGCAGGTATAAGCCTAGCCTTAAGCAGCATTCTACCTTTTCTAAGATGATGTCACAATACAAACAAAAAATGATTGACTTTAACAATTGGCTTAGTTTCTGGTGTCAGTCCAAGGGGATCCACTAACTGTCAGCCTTGGAAGACATGGTCGACAGGCCAAGCTACTTTGCCAGAGATAGTCCACACCTGTCTCCTCTAGGCTTTCGGATACTGGGAAAGGCATTAGCCACCCCTATTGTGCCTTTTTTAGGCAGTGTCAAAATAACCAACCTCCCAACAGAACAAAATCCTCTCTAGATAAACTCAAGGTACTGCTGCTTAATGCTAGGAGTCAAAACATGAAACTGCACTCTCTGGCAGCACTCGTTGCTTTGGAAGATGCTGATGTCTGTGCAGTCACTGAGACATGGTTCAAAGGCATGGAAAGCACCCCAGCCATGCAGGCTACAATGCCTTCTATACACTCAGACCACAAACTGAGCATGACAGAACCAAAGGAGGACGTGTATTTGTGATGTCCCCATGCTGGGCCAGTAATCAAGGAGCTTGAATTCTCTCCACTGACACTAGAGAGGGAAGTGCACTTGGAATACAAATGGATATACTCAGTATCTCCAGGTGCAGACCTCTCTGCATCAAGCACAATTTCCCTTAAGAGCCACAGAGCACACACTCAGCCCAGGGTCTGTGTGTCTCTGTCTCCCTCCAGGTCCCCAATAAGGCTCCCCAGTGGCATTGTGAAACCAGTGCTTTGTGTCCCTGCCCCAAGTAGCTAAAACACACACACTTTTTGAGATATAATTTTTACATACACGCATACACATGCCTAGGAAAGGCTGGCACAGATTACCTGCTCTGATCAGACTATAAGGTAGTTTCACTGCCATCAGTCAGTTACTATAAGGCTCTTAAAAGGGTACCCGATTATACTGAGTGAAGTTAATATTAATACAAATGGTAATGTTGGAGTGGCCAGAGTTATCACCAAATAAATATATGCAAATACTCTCAAAACTTAAATATTTTCTAAAAAGGAATTTGATGTCATTTTGGCATGGATGACCCTGTGCTCCTCCTTGCAGATGGACATTCCAAAGATTTGCAGATGGAAACTTATGATTGTGAAGTCACCTGTTAATGACTGAAGTGTATCTGGCTGCTGTGGAGAAAGGTACTTGTGTGTGTGTGTGTGTGTGTGTGTGTGTGTGTGTGTGTGTGTGTGTGTGTGTGTGTGTGTGTGTGTGTGTGTGTGTGATTTTTTTTCTGAGAAACTAGGGTAAGTGGCATGAGTATAACATGAAAGGTGGGGGGTCAAGTTTGAAAATAAAGATAGAGAGTTGATTATAGTGTTGTGATGCTTGAGGTCAGACAGGAACTTCTATAACTATGCACATTTCTTTAGTGCGGTTGCCACAAGAGCTGAATGCAAAATGCATGGCTTGTGGGAGAGAGCCCGGAACTGCCTCTTTCTTCTCTCAGGCTGTTATGTTATGTTTGCATAAGCAGAGGCATGGACAGTAGAAGCTGAGAAAGTTATGGGATGCTTTCCTCTTTGACTGTTGCATCATGTCTTGAAATGCAAGGAAGGACTATCTGCTTACTGTGGTGGTGTTGCTTGTATGAAATTCAGTGCCTTAAAATGGAAGGGAAGTACATATTATGTATTTAAGGCAAGTTCCCATTGTGTGCAGTGACTGACTGACTGAATGTAAATAACCAATTATTAACGTTGGGGTGTTGGGGGTAGATAGCTCTTTTCTGTGATTACAGGCTGGTACCTGACCTGACTCACTGGATACATACATATATATATATATATATATATATATATATATATATATATATATATATATATATATATATGTATATATCAAGAGTGGATTATATTAAACTTTTGTAAAATGAAAAATGCATTGTTGACAACCTAAATTACAGTAAATCATCCAACTGCAGAAGGAAATACACAACATATTCTTTTGTGATTACATAAACACTAACAGCACCAAAATAAAGTCTCAGCTTGCCAAATCGGCTGATTGCTAAAGGAAGCCTAATAGTTTAATTTTGTGATCATTCCAACATCTTTTCTACCTATGTATTTGCAGAGGTGGACATATGCCAGTTTATGGAGGGGTAGTTAAAGTCTCCCTAAACAATGGTATTTTATTTGAGTTTATGGAGAAGGGACTCTTGCATATTAAGTGCATATTAAAATATCTTCTGTGATTTGCATGCATCATTGAGGCGGCTCTGTAGTTGGCTAGGATGTGGTATGAGATCTTGTTTACTGATATTAGGATATGAAGACGTTTAAAATCAAGGTCAATGCTTTGGTCAAAATAGTGTAGAGGTGATTTTTTTTTTTTTTTTTTTGATAAAGACAGATAGCCACCAGCAGCTTTAGTGTCATCTAAAACTATGGGCCCAAATGAGTGAAAAGCAGAGGTACCTGTAGAGAGGGAGTGCTGTTACTGTTTTGGAGCCAAGTTTCAAGGACAGCGTAAATATCCACATTTTCCAGAGTTAGGAAGGCCTTGAGGAAGGACAGTTTCTTATTTAGGCACCTAGCATTGAAAAGTGCTACATTTGTAAGTTTGGGACTTTTATTTATGAGGCTGGTAGACTGAGTAGACTAACATTACATAAAAAAGGCACCATGGGGGGAGAGAGAGATTCTTAAGCAATAAGTGAAAACCTCACTAAGACAGTTGCAGGCCATCCCTAGTGAAAAACAGGTGGGCTGTCTTCCAGTTTCCTCCAGGCTGACACACACACACACACACACACACACACACACACACACACACACACACACACACACACACACACACACACACACACACACACACACACACACACACACACACACACACACACACACACACACATGTGCACACATTGGGCTCCATGAAAAGACAGCAGTAATTTAGCCAATTATTAAAGTCTGTCATTTTTTGCTTATATTGAGGCATAATTCTCAGTGGTGGTAGAATATTTCTCAAGACTGTTTTCTTTCCAGCCTTAAAGATGTACTCAGAGAGGTCCATTTTGAACCTCTCTCTTCAAGTAGTCTAAGGGATTGCATTTCAAGTCACTTATACCCACACGGACAATGACCATCTCATAGTCATAGTTGGGGTGAGAGGAATTGAGTACCTTGGTAATATAGTGGATTTTATCACCTGAAAGGTAGCTGACTGTTACATGCCTTTGCTCTGCCTTGTGAGTGATGCATTGGAAAGACAAAATCACCTGTACCAAGTACATAGCCATAGCAAGTGGACTACTGTTCTAGCCTAAATGGCTCAGTCAGACCACTGTAGTGACTCTTGGCTCTGGTGGTGGAAGTAGCTATGTGTGGTATGGAATGGTATGTTGTATTTTGTTAAGGTTTTGTTTTCATGAGCACATTTACAGTGCTGCACCTAGGAGGTCCTTGTGGTTTTGGATGTGATTTTTAGAGTACCTCAATACAGGAAGGTTTTGTGTTTACCTTTGAACATGTGGATGTCATGTTAGTGTGGGCACTGATACCCAGTTTGAGTGAGAAGTTTGCTCAAGTCGTAATAAGTATTTACACCTGTCACATGTGGGTATATTCTGTGGTAAAAACAAATGGTTGTCAGTGAGCATCTGACAGTTTATACACTACCTCAGGTATCCTACTGCTAGAGGATGGCAGCAAATGGGACGGAGACAGACCAAGGACCAATGGTCAGTCTACAGACATCAGGTGGTACACATAATCTGCTCTTCTGGAATTTGAAGTACTTTGGTCTATTTAGGAGAGCACATAGAGGTGTAGGGTATATAATGGGACAGTGAAATGGTGTCAATGGGGCAAAAGTAGTGCTACACAGTATACTATAGACCAATACAAAAGCTGTATGATATAGAAGGGAACAGTGAAAGCTGCAGGATAGTGCAACACATTACACCTTCAGTACAATATAGCTCAATACAGTACAATATTATAATGCAGTGATCAGTGTGGTACCAGTTATTAGTGCCCAGTCGGGCAGCAGGTGTAGGTACCACAGCACAATAATCCAAATAGTTTTATACAACTATCTCAAGACTTTAAGTGCTGCTTAAAGTAATAGGCAAAATGTCCTAAGATTTTATGAGGTAGATAATGTAACAGTAGAAAGTTACAGAGATGTTCAGTGCTATAGGCGTGGGTGCCACCACGCAGAATGCAAGGTGATTACAGTGGTTTGACTGCCATAGTAATAAATATAGTGCAGAAACTGGAGATGGTGCATCAAGGTATGTGACAGAAATCACAGCAATGCTGGAGTATATAGCACAGTCCACAGTAAGTATACAATATGGCAAGGAATGCCAGTACTATCACAGTGAGGTTGCAGTATAGCAGGGCAGTAAACAACCAGCAACAATAAGTATACAGAATGACAAGGAATGCCAATACCATCACAGTAAGGCTGCAGTATAGTAGGGCAGTAAAAAATCAGCCATAGCAAACATAACATATATCAGGAATAATCAGTCAGCTTCATCTGAGATATACCCAGCAGGTCGAAACAATCAACAAAGCTAAATCCATGTCACTATGTTGCATAAGCTAGCACAAATTGTTGCTACTCAGAGCCAGGCTCATCCAGGAGCAAGTGATTATTAGGGTGAACGAGTCCAATGAATTGGGGTTGTGAGGAACAGGGGCAGCGCAGTGGTGCAGTGGTTAGTGCTGTTACCTCACAGCAAGAAGTCCCCTACTTTGATCCTTGGCTGGGATGCCTTCTTTGTGAAGTCTGCATGTTCTCCCTGTGTACACATGGGATTCCTCTGGGTGCTCTGGTTTCCTCCCACATTCCAAAGTGATGCATCAGGTGGATTGGACACTCTAAATTGGCCCTAGGTACAAGCGTGTGGCACAGATGAACTACTGTGTCAGGGCTAGCCACAAAGTGGTGTAAACCTTGGCTCTAGATGATTGTCACTGTTATAGTGACACCCCGACCCCATGTGTAAAAATGGGAGGGGTTGAGGATGTATGGATGGAGGAACAGAACAGTTAATAAGATCAGTACTTGCTATTGTCATTTACACTCTGGAACTCTGTCGTAGTTCACAAACTTGCTGCTCTAAGTGCAGCAGTTCCCAAGTGTTGTGGTGTTGTTTGAATCAAATCCAGTAGCAGAAAAGCAGAACAGGTTGGATGTGTCACAGCCCAAGGCAACACAGCAGTGGCATCTGCAAACAAAACAAGCTTAAAGTTGACCAGAAGTTCACACAGGCCAATAAATAGTTAGCACTGTTTCTGTAACCAATAGTAAACTCAGCCAGAAAGAGCAGCAACCATAGCTCCTGCTTTCATCAGGGACATCTAACTAGACTAGTTTCAGAAGCAAAATTGCCACAGCACAAAACATGTTTATAGAGTAATACTGAATCCTCTGTTTCCCTCAAAAATACTCTAAACTGGTAAAGGGATAAGTGAACCTGTAACATGTTGTGGAGCTTTGTAAATAGAATTACACTGTATCCTACAAACTGTGTCTGCACTACATGGTAAACTGCTATAAAATGTGTACCTGTAGTGTGCACTGGTGTACCATGACATAGCATTATTTATTTATTTGTATTTATTTATTTTACATTTGTTGACTGGGATAGTACGACTGGATGCATGTTCATTTTCAGCGGAGGCCCGGGGAGAAAAGCTCCAAGGGTAAGCAGATACAGCATTACAAAATACCAGCATTACATATTACAAACAGACTATTTACAGTGATTACATAACTAAGCAAGTTAAACAAGTTCCACAGGTTAGAGTTAATCCCGATCGTAAATCAGGATTAAATTAAATTACACAGTAAACTGGTTAACAGATTTTTACACATTCTAGAGAGAGTTAGCCAGGCTTGATACATTGACATAGCCAGTTAAGTGCAAAATGTTGTTTGAGTCTATTTTTAAATTGACCTAAGGTAGAAAGTAAGGTAATATCAGCTGGAAGAGAGTTCCAGGGTCTACTTACAGAGTTTGCAAAGAGAGAGTCACCGGCCGTGTTATTAATTTTGCTAGTCTGAATTAGTAGTTTGTTAGAGGATCGAAGCGGTCTAGGATTGTTATAGGGGGTGATAATATTTTTAAGTGCAGAAGTATTGTCCGGATTATAGAGGATTTTATAGGCCATAATCAGTTGGTTATACTGGATTAGGCTGGGTAGTTCAAGCCACCCAAGCTGATTTAGATTGATGCAATGATGTGTCCTAAAAGGCAGCCCAGTGGCAAACCTGGCAATGTGGTTGTAGCAAATTGAAAGTTTGTTAAGGACAGTCTTGTTTAAATTCGAGAGTAGAGGGGATGCATACAGAAGGGTTGAAAGAAGGTGAGAGCGAGCTATGGCAATTTTAGTTATAGGGGTTAGGAAGGCTCTTATTCTGCACAGTGATCCTAGTTTTTTATTGATGGTTTTGATAGTTTGGTTAACATGTAGGTCAAATTTTAGATTATTATCTATGATGACACCTAATAGTTTTGTAGAGGGGTCAGGGGAGATTATTGTGCCATCATTTGAATTTATGGTAAAGGTGAAAGTGGTAGACCTACGTTTTGGTGAAAATAACAGCATTTTAGTTTTTTTGGGATTTAGGATCAGATGACGTTCAGAAAGCCAGTTTTCTATTGTATTAAAGGTGGTCTGGGAAGCTGACCATAACTCTATTGGAGATGTGGCCGAGCAAATCAGAGTAGAGTCATCAGCATATTGGATACAGCTGACTTTTGGGATGACAGTATAAAGGTCATTAATGAAGATGGAGAACAGCAAGGGCCCTAGTATAGTGCCTTGTGGTACTCCAAGGGTGTTAGGTAGAAGATTAGAGAGTTTGTTCTGCCAGAGGACAGCCTGCTGTCGACCATTCAGGTAGGATTGAAACCATTGAAGGGCTCTAGTATCTAGACAGAATGTTTGCAGGGTGTGGATTAAAAGTTAGTGATCAACCATATCGAATGCCTTGGAAAGATCCAAGAAGAGGGCTGAGGATATATAATTATTGTTGCGGTTATGGTTTATGGTGTTGGTAAAGGCTGGGAGGGCTGAAGTAGTGCTGTGATGAGGATGGAAGCCATGCTGAGTGTCTGCCATAAGGTGATTCTGGATTAGGTGGTGCATGAGTTGTCTATGAATACATTTTTCCATAATCTTTGCAAGTGGAGAGAGTATAGCTATTGGCCTATAACTGGAGAATTCAGTAGAGCTGCCTCCTTTGTGAAGTGGGATTACATAGGATATTTTCCAGATGGAGGGAATTTTAGCTTCTACTATGGTTCAATTGATTAGTATTGAGATGGGGTAAGCAACACCATCAGCTGATTTTTGTAGGTACTCGGCAGGGAGTTGATCAGCAGAAAGTGTAGTGGGTTTTAATTTTTTCATCAAGGTACGGATAAGTGAAGTGGCGACTGGTTGGAAGCTGAATGCGAGTAGGTTTCTAGGGTTGGTACTTTCAGGACCAGAGGAGCTAGGAGGTAGTTGGCTAGCTGAGGCTTGAATTGTCTCAGTAAAGAATCGGTTAAAACTGTCAGAAACATCTTCAGGGGTTTTATCAATAGTAGCAGCAGGGATTGGGGTTGAAGTTTGTCCAGGATGTAGTAGATTATTTAAACCTGCCCAAACCTCTGAGGGTTATTTTGATTTACTGTCTGTAAATTACAGTAGTATTGTTTTTTGTCTTGTAAAATGGATTTTTAGTTTCTTTCCTGGATTGCCTATTTAATGTTGTTTTGGGGGTCTTTAGAAGAACGCCATAAAGCCCATGCTTTGTTTCTAAGGGTAATTTTGAGTTTAGACTCTTTAGAAAGCCATGGCACAGTTTTTGCCTTTGTTCTCTTTGAATGAACAGGTGCATGCAAATCAAGGATCTCAAGGAATTTGTTGTTAAAGTATGCTACTGCTTCCTCTAAGGGGAGGTGTTTTAGAATAGACCAATTACATGAGTTTAGTTCTTGTTTGAATTTGGCAAGGTCAAAGTTTTTATTGTTTCTAACCTTTCTGAGTAAGGGTTGTTGGAAATTAATGATTTTGTGCTTAATTACATATGTGAGAAGGTGATCGCTTAGGCCATCAGGGAGGGTACCAGAGGTGTACAGTTGGGGGTGACTATTTATGAGTACCCAGTCAAGTATGCTTTCTTTTTGGTTGGGTTTACCTATCCTGGTAGGGGTGGATATAATTTGTATAAATGCATGCAGGTTAATATGGGTGGTTGGGGATTCTGAGGAACAGGTGCCCCAGTCTATGTTAAGGCATCCAAGTAGTAGGGTTTCTTGGGGGTAGTGACATGATAGCCAGTGCAGGATATCTTCAAGTGTAGATATGTTGTTACCTGGGGGAATGTACATACAGATGATATTAATGCATTTATTTTTATTAAGTTGCAATTTGGTGGCAAGAATCTCTGAATTATTAATCTGAGGTGGTTGTATTACATCCATGGTGACATTCAACTCAGATTTATAGAGTACAGCTACTCCACCCCCCTTCCTGAAAGCATGATTCAGCCTGTGTATGTTGTACCCAGGTGGTAACACTTCATTGTCTGTAGTGTTAGGTTTTAACCAGGTTTCAGATAAACAGAGAATCTCAGGGGAGTGGACATCCAGAAGTGCATGCAATTCATGTACCTTGTTATTAATGCTTCTAATATTGAGATGACAGGCTAGGAGAGAGTTAGTTGGCCTATTAATTGTAGGTTTGGAGCTTAGATTGCAAGTAGAGGAGGTATGTGTATCTGAAGTGGGTGGGCCAGGGTTGGGGTGAATATCACCACCAAGTATTAGGTTAAGGCTATACTTGGTGATAAACTTCAGGAATTTGTTTATTAGTTTGTGGTAGTGTTTGGGGCGGCGGCCACGGTGGTGCAGTGGTTAGCATTGCCGCCTCACATCAAGAGGTTCTCCGGTTCGATCCTCGGCTGGGGTGCCTTCTGTGCGGAATCTGCATGTCCTCCCTGTGGTCACGTGGTTTTCCTCCAGGTGCTCCGGTTTCTTCCCACATCCCAAAAGACATGCTGCAGATGGATTGGATACTCTAAATTGGCCCTAGGTGTGAGTGTGTGTGTGCCTTCTGTGGAAGGTTGGGCGCCGGGCTGGCAACTCCACATTGTAAAACTCCACTGCCAATCATGAGCAGACAAGGTGATCCACTGTGGCGACCCCTAACCAGGAAAAAGCCGAAAGAAGAAGAAGTTTGTGGTAGTGTTTGGATCTAGAGCTAATGTGCCTGGGGTTGAGATGTTGATAGACTGAACAAGATGTTGGATAGGACCTGGTACTGTAAGTATGGTTGAAGGTGGGAGGATTTACAGCTGGGGTGATAGTATGGCCTTTCGGGACCTGAAATCCCATGAGAAACTGGTTTTCATACAAGGTAAGGAGGTATGGTGCAAACAAGAGGGGTAGTAAAGAGGACTATATCATTATTTATGATTCAGCTAGTTAGTTAAGAAACTGTTTTACCTGGTGATGCAACACCAGAAGATAGAGTAGTGAGGTAAAGGTACTGGAAGGGGGATGGGAGAATGCCAGATGAAAGCTAATAGGTGCTATTAAAATGTAGGTAGAAGAATTGGGGTGGGAGGAATTATCCCAGATGAAAGCAGATAGGATCTAGAAAGTGGGGGAGTGGCTATAGTACTAATTGGGGTCAGGGTGGGGAGCGAAGAGAGCCCAAGCGTAGCGAGGGTCGATCGTAGCGGGGCTATTGCAGTTTATAAGGTTTCCTAAGGTGTCCTAAAGCTATAAGGTAGTATTATAGCTCTTAATGTAAGAGTCAGTTTACTTAAGTTACAGGGGAAGGAGGCAAACACTCAAGTAGAAAAAAGAGCCCTATGGCTGACCAAAATGGTGACCTGCGTATTTACACAGCACTGTAAGTGAAAGCTTAACAAATGCTTTTTGTGTGCAACCTACTCTGCTTAAATGCTCTGAGAAACTGATTTTGTTATGGTGACCAATTGCAGTCCTGTAGACTCCATTTTGTAGGTAAATGTAGAGTTCAACTAGGAAAAGAGAAACGCAGAGATTCTAGGGTAAGCATGAAGACAACAGGCAGTTATTTTCTGAAGGTTAACTGTTCTACATAGTGCTAGCTTCTGACACATCCAGATTTTCTTTATAGCTGATGTTGCCTTACTATAGGATACAGAAATGTTGATGTTTTCCTAAAGGTGAGCTCAGTGGATCAGCATTGTTTGAACAGTGCTAATGCAAATCCCCATGTTTTTATAAGCTAGGAGCTGTGTTTGGAATTGTAAAAACTCTGTGGATAGAATTGCTGATCATTGCATATGGAGCTGCCAAGCAGTCTGAGTGTACATGCCTCTTACTGTACTAATATTTCTGAAGTCTGCACTACAGCTGCAGCTACAGAATTTTCCTGAACAAAAGATAAGAATGGCTGGGTTCTAGGCTACTGGAAGAATACAGTTTTGCATATCACTTTCACCCTTTGTTTTACAATTGATCAGCAGAAATTTAGCTCAGGAGTGATTTGCTTAGATAGAGCTTGTGATTACACTAATGTCTGTTAACCACAATGGCTGATTGTAGATGTATTCCCACTTCTGATATGGTGCTAGTTAAAGTGTACTGATATAATTAAATACAACTTTTTTATTGTCAAAGTTAATGCAGCCAGATCACATATAGCCAAAATGTCTGCTCCACTCTAAACATAAATTAATCCACACTTACGATACAGTATGATTGTTGTTCTGGCTAGTGTCCTTAACTGGGTGAAGTAGAATCTGTTTATGGTCTTCTCTTTCATCCCCATCTTTGCAGAGACTTCCTAGTGATCAAATAATGCAGTTTGTAAGACCCAATTCTCATAGGATTTCATGTAATTACTGGGAGCTGAAGTTTCCATGAGTGAACTAGTCAGTAGTTTGAAGGGATAAGAAGACCTGTCTTGAGATGTTAACATATTTAGCTGATTAGATGCAGAAGACAAGAATAATATGCTTTGAATTTTAGTTGGGAATTGATATAGGGAGTGGACTTATAGAGGTAAAAGCATAGATCATGCCTAGATACTTAAATGTGTACTTATCCTTAGTATTCCAAGTTGATTTATTTAGTTGTATAAGGCAAATGAGCATTTTTAATATAACCATTTGCAGCTCTAGAATAAGATATGAAGCACTCACCCTAAGCAACCCAGTCATGCAGTGCAATGACTTAGGTTTATAGGTTCATAGGAGGTTACTAGGCTAATGGCCCTAGGGCCTTTACAAGTCTAGCCATGTAAAAACCTGTGTACCATAACTAACCATAGTTAGATGGCCATTGTCCATGAGGGACATAGGTGCCACCCCCGGGGGGAAGTTACGGTCACCCATCCAATTGTCAAGGTTGCACTTAAATAGGGTCAATGAGGAGATCTGCTTCACGTGAAGTGTGAGCTTATTCCACAGGAGTGGCAATCTCCGGGAGATATATCTGTCTGTCCAACATGTTTTGTTAATGTCACAGGCTAGGTTGAGGTCTCTGGAGTGAGTGAATCAGGTTCCTGTTATGTAAGTGAACGCTTAAAGTTGCGAACACTGTTTAATCAAACGTGTTTACCTGAAATAGCGAAATTCTGAAAGTACGGACTAGGCCGTTTTCATGACTTTGCCATTTCCTCCACTATGGTGTGATCTCAGAGTTGGTATATTTAAGTATGGAGGGTGTGCCCCCCACATGGGGGGGGGTAAAGTGGGGGGCAACCCCCCCCTTTATTTTGTGTTTTTTTTTTTTTTTTTTTTTTAACGGATCAGCAATTTTTTTTCCTGAGAAAACAATCGCTGATCCGTGTGTTCGGCATTTTGGATTTTCTAAGTGTTAGGATTGATTATACAGCATTCGCAATTTCAAGCATTCGCTGATATAATATAGACCCAGTGAATCTTGTCCCATTTGATTTGCGGATGTGCAGCATTTCTATTAGGGCAGGGTCAGAGACTGCTCTGTAGGCCAGGGACAGGTTGCCTCTCAGCAGCCTATAAGATACAGACTACAGTGACAGGGGTTTCAGTATTTTCATGTAAGTCATGTTTTGGAGGCCCTGGATTCTCTTGGTTAGAAACATCTGTAGTCTCTCCAATTGCTGCAGGTGTCTGGTGAGATACATACAATAGGGAGCATTGTACTCAATTAGTGGTCTGATAAGGGTCGAGTGCAGCAGAGTTGTAACGTCCTTAATCTTGGATGCAATGTCCTTATTTATGAGATGCATAATGTAGAAGGCTTTCCTTACCACTATGGACACATAGTGATCGAAGTTTAGATTGCTATCAACCTGTGGTCCCAAGTCTCGCAGCATTGAGTTTAAGATTAGAGGGGTGCTATCTGCATAATAATTAGCAGGGGATACTTCTTTGCCAAAGGGGATAATGGGGCATTTTTTGTGTTTAGTTTTAGTCCATGACTTTAGCACCTATCATTTGTCTGCATCAGCTCCTTCTGTAATATATTGACATCATTGGGGGACTCAGTGATTGTGCCCAGTTTCAGTCATCTGCAGACTTGGTAAGCCAAAAGCCATCTACTTTTGCCTGGACCTCAGAGAAATAAATTTCAAACAGTAGAGGGCCCAGCACAGATCCTTGTGGTACCCCATTGATAACTGGACTACTGGTGGAGGTGGACTCCCCAACTTTGAGTGTGCATTCTGTCGTTGAACCAGTTGGCAACCCAGCTGGGAGAGATAATCCCTGAGTACCAGATTGTGTCCAAAGCCTTGGCTAAATCAGGATAGGCAGTATGTACTGATTTGCCCTCATCCAGAGCTTTGGTGACATTCTCAAAGACATCCACCAGGTTTAATAAGCAATTGATGAAACCAAACTGGGTCAGGTTAGGAGTCTGAAGGTTGCCTGTGTCTTTGTTGATAAGGTTCATGATGATTATTTCCATGACCTGCAGATGAGACTGGTTAGGCTTATGGGTCGATAGTTTCCTGGGTCGATTGATGGATCCCTTTTGTGCAAGGGGATAAGTGTTGCTGTTCTCCACTCTGCCGGAAGATAGCCAGTGCTCAGGCTATGGTTAAAGACAGTGCCAAGTGGTTCCACTAGGACTTGTTTTAGATTGTTTAGTAAGCAACCTGGGATGTTATTTGATCCCATAGAGGCCATGTTTTCAGCCTTGGAGACTGCTTATATGATCTGTTCTTTGGAGATAATCAGTTGATGACTGGTATCAGGAAAGCTTTGGGATATGGGTGGTGGGGATAGTGGGGTGAAGTTATTGCCAAATCTGTCACCTAACAGATTGGCAATTTCCTCAGGTTCAGCATGAGTGGTGCCATCCACTATAAGTTTGGCACACAGCTGGAATTCCCTTTTAGGTTTTGGACATAGCTAAAGAATACCTTATGGTTGTCTTTAGCTAGGGATGCTAATTTAGTCTTATAACTAATGTTAGAGGACTTTGCAAGATATGTGATTTGCTTGTTCAAGCTGTGGAGGGTATTCTTCCTCTGCTGAGTGAGTTCCCTCTTATTCTTAGATATCAGTTTATTTCTTTTGTTATATGACTTATTTATACTTACAGTCCACCAGGGTGGCTTATTTTTTTCTGGTTTTAGTCCTGTCAGGTACAGCTGAGTCAATACATTTGTTTAAGTGGCTATATAGGGCATTTGTGTACTCTTCTGCATAGGAGTCATTGTTGGCTGTTTTAGCAGGGGCTTTGAAACGTTTTATACCATCACTTATAGGCTATAGGCTATAGTTTGCTTTGGAGAAATTTTTCAGATTTTTTGCTCCTCCGGGGCTGTCAGGTCTGATCTTTATTTCAGTTGACCTTACCAGGGAAGGCAACACACAGAGAGTAGTGAACTGACCTCCCATGTTGGTCAGCACTAGGTCTAGGACATTTGAGACCCTTGAGGGGGTGCAGACCAACTGTTCCAGGGCATTTGAATTAACAAAAATCCAGGAACCTCAGAGCTATCATGTTTGTGCTCAAGTAATTCGCCCAATGGATGGAAGAATAGTTGAAATCTCCCATGACTAAGGTGTTTGGCTGTATACTGAGTGACTCTAGCAAGTCCAGATGTGCGGTGTGCTTCTCCTGGTTCATGGTAGGGGACCTGTAGCTAGCTATGATGTGGTAGGACATTTTGCCTACAGTTATTTGAACCCTGGAATAGCTCAGGAGAGTCATACTCTTTTAGCAATCTCGAGGTATATGTGGATTTAATAAAGATGGATACACCTCCACCTTTGGTTCTTTCATGCTCATTTTGAGGTCTGAATGTGTGAAAGGCATTGTAGCCTCATATGGCTGGGGTGCTCTCTGCGGCTTTGAACCAGGGATCAGTGACTGCACAGACGTCAGCATCTTCCAAGGTGAGAAGTGCTTCCAGGGAGTGCAGTTTACTGTTCAGGCTTCTAGCACTAAGCAACATGACCTTGCATTTGCTGCTAGTGGATTTTGTTACATTGGAACTTTTGTTGTTTTGATGTTGCCTAAAAAGGCACTATGGGGGAGGTAAGCATCTTTGCCAGTATCTGAAAGCCTTGATGAGACAGGTGAAGGCCATCTCTGGCAAAGCAGTGTGGTTTGTTGACCATGTCTTCCGAAGCTGTCAGATACTGGATCCCCCTGGGGTGACACCAGAAGTTAAGCTAGTTATTGAAATCAGTCATTTTTTTGCTTGTGCTGTGGCATTATCCTAGGTGAATGTAGAATGCTGCTTAGGGCTAGGGACATACCTGCCTGGGACATATAATCTGAGCGATCAGTCATGTCTCTCTTCATATAGTTCAGAGAGGCACGTCTGAAGTCATTGACTCCAACATGTAATATGACAGAGTCATGACTGTAATTTTTGCTGAGTGACTTGAGTTTGTGCATGATTTGACGGATCCTGCCACCTGACAGGCAGCTAACCATGACCTTCTCTTTGTCAGCCTAGTGAAGGGGACATCTGCGTGTCTCACTATTGAATTGCCTATGATTAGGACATTAGATTTTGAAGTGTTTTGCCTTAGGGGCTTAATTGTTGAGACACTGATATATGTGTTGTTATGTGTAGTGGTGGATTCTATTCATGTACCAGTATGTGTAGGTTGTTTGTGCTTGGGAGATCTCTGGTCTTTTGGTAGGTTGTTAGTGAGCCCCTCTGCGTGTATGGATTTATGTGTCTTGACCTTATCTTGTGTGAGTTGAGAGGTGTGTGTGCTGACAGCCTGTTTTATCTTTTGTTTATTGTTACATGAGAGGACTGATTCTAGTTTCATGGTATAGTTACATCTCTCACATACCGTACATGTTTGCTTTAGAAGCAAGTGGTTGTCAGTATACATGAGGTAATTGCTACATTGCATCAGGATGCCCATGTCAATCAGTCAGACTGGGGAAATGTTGGGAAACTGACTGCCCATAGTAGCAGGTAATTCTTGAGTACTAATTTCTGAGAGGGCAAATTAGATCAGCTATTGCTCTGGGTATAACAAGGTGACATATTGTATAGAAGATCAGGGATGGAAGGTGGGGTGATGCTGTTCATTGCTCAGCTGAATTGCCTGCACTGTAGAAGTGCACAGCTGCATTGCCCACAGAGCACTAGAGAATCTGAAAGGGATTCACTGTCTGGTGTCTAGGGAAAAAAGTTTCTAGGCATTTGGCGTCTATACAAGGCACCTCTGACCCCCATTGAGCAGTCTGCAGCTGCTCGCAAATGCGAGGCTTATATACAGTCAAAATTAAACAGTTTTAAACTAGTCTGTCTATAAGAAATCACACAATTATCCTTCCTCCAGCAAACCCCAGCTCAGGCAAGGCTATATACACAGCCTTCTGCTACAAGGGTGCAAGGATGTCCTTCTTTCTTCCCTCTTTTGAGGTAAAAAAGAAAAATCACCATTTTAACTGAGGTGGTTCTTCTATGGGAACCAGTTTGCAACATACTAACAATAGCAGACATCCCTGCAAAATAAATACTAGGCTCATTTAAAAAATCAACTAAATTAACATAATATTCTGTCCTAAGCAAAGTACATACTACTTCAGTGCTGCATTCTGTAATGTGATAACTGATGCTGTCATACCTCTCAACTGCCAGATTTTTGCAGAATGTCCAGATTTTTACCTCATATATTTGGTCAGTTGCTCATAAAATTTGTGGTTTTCTGGCAAATCATCCAAGACTGAAGTCACTAAATAATGACAGACATTTGAGTTTCAGACTTCATAACCTTCAAAAAATGTATGCTAATGCAAATGTGATCAACTTTCAAAGTTAATGAGAACAATAAAATTGTCCCTATTTTTTGGTCCTTTGTCCTCTCATTATTTTTGGCTTTGTCCAGATTTCTTGTGCTAAGAGGTTAAGAGGTATGGTTGCTTTAATGGCTGTTGTCTTTACTTTAGGGATTTTGCAAACAAGCATTTAAAGGAGAGAATAAAAATAAGGTAAGTAGGAATAAGCTTCGGTGGTGCAGCAGTAGCGTTGTTGCCTCACAGAAAGAGGTTCTCCCATTCGATTCTCAGCTGGAGCACCTTCTGTGTGGAGTCTGCATGTCCTCCCCGCGGTCGAGTGGTGTTCGAAAGACATGCGTAGAATGGGGTGCCTTCGTTGAAGGTTGGGCATCAAGCTGGCACCTCGGCACCCGTAAAAAAATCTACCGCCAATCATTAGCGGACGGAGTTCCGCTGTGGCGACCCCTAACCAGGAAAAGCTGAAAGAAAAACAACAAACAACAATAAAAATAAGGTAAGTACAAGTAAAAAAAGGACAAATTGTAAATCATTCTCATGATAAGCAATGCATGCTTGCTAACACTGATCTTTGTGACTAGCACTTAATTTTAATCAATGCTGCATAAGTGTCCCTTTAATGATGACAAACAAACAGTTGTACAAAATACAGGAAATGCAAGAAACAGTGTGATGAAAAAAGAAAAAAAAAACTTTTCTGAAATTGTAGTGCTTTCAGTGACAGCTATGTGTCAATAACTGCAGCCACAAAGCTTGTCCACTGTTTGTGGTTTCCCAATGAATATATAAATTTCAAAACAAAATCTCAAAGGGAACTTAGATTGCAGCAACTGGAAGAATGTTAATCAAAGAAGTGTGTATTTCCTTTTTTGTTGCAGCTATCTGCAAGTAACTGTCTAGCCAATTTCTTCATATATATATATATATATATATATATATATATATATATATATATATATATATATTTATATATAGAGGTGGATATAAATACTCTGCTCAGGTTTTAACAACTTTGTTAAACAGTAGGGTATTAGAATTTGTAAAGAAACAACAGAATGTTGGTTAAGTAAATCCCTGTGGAGTTTGGATTCTTTGCTAATTTCACTATATGGGTATTTTCTAACCCTCATGACTGAGATGTTAAACTTTTGGAAACCTCCACATAAATATTAATACCAAATGAGTACATGATTTTGCAATCTTCTAACTGCAATCGAATCTGATGTGTAAGAAATTAATGTGTTGTATAATGATTTCTAGAAGTAAGAAGCAACTAACATGGCTTCTAACATGTTTGCTTTAATAAAACTAATTATAAGTGCTACTGTTGTTGCAGAATTAAAACACATCTTACCTCTCAGCAAGTACGTTTGTATATTTCATACTAGCTGTGATCATGGTGAATATATAGTACAATCTTTACACGTTAGTGCACGAATAGAAAACATAGAAAACAACAGTGATACGATACATTTTATTGGACCTACTAACATTTTACAGCTACCAAATGTTTGGACTACAAGAAGCCCTACATCAGGAGTTAATGAGTTACAGGTGTATGATACAGAGCTGTAATAGCTATTAGTGTCTAGAAAGTGATGTGCATCAGCTCATAGCTACTAGATAGAAGAGATATTCTTTCTGAAAACTCCCTTTTTAAATTAGTGCTCATGTGTATCACTCTTTATTTATTCACAGGCATGGAGCTTTCCCATGGCAACCCCCCCATTAGTCAGTACAGACTTTAAGGAGGCCTGACAGTTGAGAACCTC